>NC_052502.1:63316021-63416866 GCF_016617805.1 Bactrocera tryoni | reverse complement strand
AAATTCGTATGCTCTCAGAAAAAAATGATGGCGCCAAATTCTCAGAAATCGGTACACTCTACCAGTGGTAATGAATCATTGTCCAAGTTATTTTCTCAAAATTAACTCAGTGATTTATGGTAATACGTAAATTGAGGAATGATAAAGGAATTTGTCAAAGCGTTGGACATGGAAGGATATTGTTTTATTACATGTTCAATGAATTTTCAATTCATGGAAGATACAGATTTTATCAAAGAAGACTGTTCCAGAAAGCGAAGCCTAGATTGTCAACTTTTTGAAGATTATATCAGAAAAGCTCGCAAAAGATTTTCGACATTTGTTTCTATGTTTAAAACTATGAATTGAGACGAAATTAATATTAAAAGTTTTTGCCAAAAATGGTTTTCATAACCCAAAAACTAGTAGAAGTGAGAAGTTGGGAGCGTTAAAAGCTGAGAGAGCTGCTAGTTTCTGATATTGAAATATCTGCTAGCAAAAAATAGTTACTGTCATATAAAGAAATAGCTGTTAAAACACATGTGTAAACAAGCGACATTTGACGCATTGTGTTAATTGTTATTTTGTCTTTTGAATTGTGAAAATAAAAACTTGGTTGATTAATTTTCAAGTGCGCTATTGGGTGAATTTATTATTCGATTTGTCGTAGCATTGAAAATGTTCACATTAAAAGTTGTGCCTCATTCATATACATATTTTTTTTTTTGCCGGAGGGGACATCTTCGAAAGATACCGATTCATCCTACCCGCGCATGTGCCGCCAGTGTTACCATGTGCGAAACTTGCGAAGTAGAACGCCTACGTACTAAACCCTAACTCCGTCTCCTATAGCTCTTTGCTTTCCTTTCGGACGGCCAGGCATTTCTTCATAAGGAAAAGCTTCAGCCGGTTGACTTTCGATCTAAAAATTTTTCAACTCCACGTTAATCAACTCTATTAGACTCATGCCCAGCTCTTGACCGATGCTACGACTGCTACTATACCGATCTCTTTTGACCAATTTAGCGATTTTATCGCAATTTTCGACGACAGGCCTTTCGGAGCGTGGCGCATCTTCGACCAGCTCTACACCAGAACGAAAACGTTGAAACCATCGTTGTGCGGTGGAAATGGAAACTGTATCGGGTCCATAAACTGCACAAATTTTATTGGCGGCTTGAGATGCATTTTTGCCTTTATCTTAGTAGTACTGTAAAATATGCCGTATTTTCTCTTTACTTTGCTCCATGTTTGCGACGCTATAACTCACGAACGACTGAAAAGAAACGACAATCAATCAAACACGTGTTAGCGCGTGAAATGAGCTTTCCAAAAAGGTATAGCATGACCCGATGCGACGAATAAAACTAGAACTATGTACGCGCTTCCAGCGCCAACTAGCGAAAATACCGCAAGACTTTTTTGACAACCTATTATTAAAATCATTGTTATTAATTAAATGTGATATAAATGCATTCTAAGCGGCTAAATTTAATATAGTAACCAAAACTTAGACCTACGAGTGGACCCATGTCATTCATATTCAGCACTTAATCATACAAGTATGTCACATATTTTGAGAAACATAAACGTTTTAGAGTCAGATGAAAATCGTAGATCACTATATCGAGTATTTTTGGGAAGTTAGAAGGTTTGGACTGATTAGAATTGCACAAGTTTACTCCAGAAAAAGCTTCAACATAACTCTATGGCAATAGCTCACACATTGGAATATTTGAAATAAAGTTTGCAGGAATAGCGAAATTATTTTTGGATTTCACTAATTTTTCGATTAAACTACATCCCATATTATATGTTTACTTAATTTCATTAGGATCTTACATATTAACTAATATATACGTTATAGTGAAGCCAACCGGAAAATTGAAATTCTTATTTTAGGTATGTTGGAGCTAGGTGTAGAGTGGACCCGTTTTTATGAACGACATACTCAATAGAAGAAGATGCGCTATGAGTTCAATAAGATACCTCACAATTTGGCTAATAAAGTCAACTGGAAGTTTGAAATTCTTACCATTTTTTACACATTGGTCCACATATTATGAAAAACAATTTTATACTCTTGCAACATGTTGCTCCATAATATAATCATAGTATTATGGTTTTGTTCACCTAACGGTTGTACGTATCCCCTAAAACTAATCGAGATAGATATAGGTTTACATACATATATGTAGATAAAGAATCAGGATAACGAGAGGAGTTCAAATTCGGGTGACTGTCTGTCTGTTCGTCAATCGTCAATAACCGAAAACTTATAAAGTGCTACGAGTAACCTAAACACTAATTAAAATATAAATCTCTAATTTAGCACAGAGGTTCGCAGTAACAAGGGGTACCTATTAGCAAAAAATAACTCCTCTAATAACTTTAATGTAAATATCTCCAAAACCCCTAAAGCTACAACCAAAATTTATTTAACGCGTATGCCGTTGACTTCGATATCATTGGCTTCTACAACCGCGCCCTTAGTTCTGCTTTCTCCAGAATGGATAAGAAAGCGAAGCAAATGGATCTGTTAGTGAATGAGTGCAAGACGAAATATCAGTATTTCGTCTATCTTGGAACCAGTATCAACACCAACAATAATATTAGCCTCGAAATCCAAGGCAGAATAACTCTTGCCAACAGGTGCCACTTTGGACTGAGTAGGCAGTAGGAAAATGGGCGAAATTATATGACATTCCATTTGATTTATTAATTTTCTAGTAAACAAATCAAGAAATAATTAATAAATAGCTTAAAAATTGTGAATAATAATTCCTTTAAAGTGTGCTACCTTTTGACCGAAAATTGCCGAAAACCCATCAAAACTGTTCAAACCTCTTTCTACCGAGTATGTGGGCTCCAGTATCTATAGTTGACTTTTGACCGAATATAACGGTCAATGTGTTAGGTATACACTCGCTTCTCAGAGAGAATTCATTCCTGACAATAGTAATTCTGTCTATCATAAATGGGTTGAGAGGAAGGTACTTTGGTTTCATTAAGGGATTAATGGATAAAATCGTGTCGATACTAGTATCCCAAAACTCCATATACTATACATAATGATTTTCGTTTTTCTAACAAGCCTAATGCCGAATATGTCGGCCATTGTATGATTTATAAATGTGTAGAATTAAAAATTCCTTGAATTCCGATCCTTTGGTTGACATTTTACACCTTAAGGTGTTTCCCTGGCTAAGATTCCTGCAAGTTACAAGAGTACAAAATGTTCGGTTTCACACGAACTTAGCCCTTCCTTACTTGTTTTAACACATAAACCTTTCTTACCTCGAAATTAGTGCTGGCATATTGTTCCACGAATGCAACACTGCAATAATTTAAAATTTATTCCGGTGAGTTTCTGATTTTTTTTATTTCTTAAGACAAAAATATAAATGTTTTCCAATGTTAGAGTATTCAACGCTTGTAGCCACCGCCACCACCACCACCATAGGGACCACCGCCGCCACCACCATAAGGGCCACCACCTCCTCCATAAGGTCCACCGCCGCCACCACCATAGGGACCACCGCCGCCACCATATGGTCCACCACCACCTCCACCGTATGGACCACCGCCACCGCCACCTCCTTGCGCTTGACACGCAACAACCAAACACACCAAGAGCAACAGTGCAGCGAAGAACCTCATTCTGATTGATTTGAAGTAAAATAAGGCGAAATCACCGGCTTTTTATACTCACGTTGATATGCTATTCTATGAATTCGCTACTCAGAAACAATAACAACAAAGGCGATTGGTTGCCCACAGCTTTCCGACTATACTTGTATAAACACTTGCAGTACTATATGCACTGTATTGCACTTATATAGATATACATATGTATGTATGGCTGAAATTCGTGACAAAGAGAAGTGCAAGTAAATATAAAGCGTACACAACAACAATAACAGTAATCTTTACCCATTATAAATTCTGTTTTCGTATAAGTTAGGTCAGTTTAAATCGGTGAACGTATTTTCCCGCACTGAAGATTGGCAGGCGGAACATCATTTGCGTAGACAAACTGAATGTGTATATACTTTCACACATATTATATATCAGTATATATGTATGTACATATGTACATATATATGCATGTGAGTATATACACAATCACACAATATATTATACTAGTAGAAACGAAAGAGCCACCGGCCGTCCTCATCTATTATCGCTTAAAATAATTTATACAAATGCACTTACATACATGTATGTATGTAAATCACCACATTTATATGTTTGTATGTATATTATAATTTCTTTCTATTATGCATAAGTAAAAAGCAGGCGAAATCAGCTCTTAAAATTTCCCATATTTTCAAAACAGCTGATAGGGAATTTCCAAGAAGAAATAGAGACAGAAAAGGTGAGACATAAAGGGCAAAAATAATTATTAAATGGTACTTACATACATACAAAAAACAAGAAAAAAACGTAAACTTCGGTTGCACCGAAGCTAATACACCCTTCACAGATGCATTTCTTTTAGTAACTACATACATATGTGTTCAGTTTGTGTGGAAGCTACATGCTATAGTAATCCGATCTGAAAATTTTTTTCGGAGATTATATTATTACTTTAAGCAGTAATCCATGCCAAATTTCGTGAAGATACCACGTGAAATGCGAAAGTTTTCCATACAATCCCTTGATTCCGATCGTTCGGTTTGTATGGCAGCTATATGCTATACTGAGCCGGTCTGAACAATTTCCTCGGAGATTACATTGCTGCCTTAGAAAATAATCCATACCAAATTTCATGAAGATACCACGTCAAATGCAAAAGTTTTCCATACCAGCACTAGATTCCGATCGTTCAGCTTATATGGCAGCTATATTTTATAGTAGTCAGATAATGGCAGTTCCGACAAATGAGCTTCTTCTTGAAGAGAAAATGAAGTTTGCAAAATTTCAAAACGATATCTTAAAAACTGAGGGACTAGTTCGTATACAGTCGGACAGACAGACAGACGGGCATGACTAAATCGACTCAGCTCAACATACTGATCATTTATATAGTATATATACTTTATATGGTCTCCTACGCTTCCTTCTGGGTGCTACAAACTTCGGGGCAAACTTAATATACCCTGTTTCAGGGTACAAAAATAAATTTAACTAAAATTCCTTTCGATATCATTCTCATTTAAAAGACAACCGGAAAAAAACTCGACATTTTTTAGTTACGATAGGAAAGTCTATGTGCCACACTAAACTTTTGGGGTCGTGAGCAGATCGTCAACAGACCCTGTGAGCAAAAGCAAACAAGATGTTTCACAGTTTTTTGGTAAAGGGCTCCAAGCATTTTCGGCTGATGATGAGACCCCTTTTAGTTATGTGTTTAACAAGTATACAATGACCTTTTAAGGAGCAGCTGTTTACTATAAAATTCCAGACCGAATCTAGTATAATTCAGCTTTTTATACCCCGAACAGGGTTCAGAAATTGTAAACATCGGAGACCTTATAAAATATATATACAAATGATTAGCGTGACGTTATTTAGCCTTGACCGGCTGTATGTCTGTATATACTGAGATATCGATCTGAAATTTTGTACACAAAAAACTGTTCATTAGTTGGAACCGCCGATATCGAACTATTATAGCATTTAGCTGCTACACAAACTGAATGATCATAATCGAGTTCTTGTATGAAACCTTTTTTATTTGGCTAGATATATTCACGAAATTTAGTATCAATTATTATACAAGACAACGGTACAATCTAAGAAGAAATACAGTACATACCCATTCAATTAAAAAATATTGCTATTATTGTATACCATATATCCATTTATCAGATGAAGCGTGATTAAATGACTTCACATAACCCTAAAATAACGCTTCAGTAAGAATAATACACTGGGCAATAATATTATAGACCCCATACAACTTTCCAAAATCTTACTAAAGTCTCCAATGATGTCATCATACTACTTTTCTCTTGCTAAGTTGGCATTTCTTGGCTCAACATGATTCCAGATTTTTTAGTTACACAGGTTAAGTTGCCTGGTGATCGGTTCATACTGAATTTTTCGAGTCATCATAAAGCTCGTACAATTTACTTCAAAACATTTCTACCAAACTCTTCTAAAACACTCTGATGCGTTGCAGTTTTTAAATATGGGATGTCAGAACTTTGTGCACCGGATATGGTGCTACGAATACATAGAATCCTACATTTTATATCTTGGAATTAAAAAAGAAGAAATCATTTTTTCGTTTTATACACAATCTTAATCTGGGATGTAGCGAATCAATAGTAGAACTATCAC
This sequence comes from Bactrocera tryoni, assembly GCF_016617805.1. Lineage (NCBI taxonomy): Eukaryota > Metazoa > Arthropoda > Insecta > Diptera > Tephritidae > Bactrocera > Bactrocera tryoni. The sequence goes on along the minus strand of NC_052502.1, from coordinate 63,410,599 downwards.
GAAAAGAGGAATATAAACCTTTAGCTCCTTATATTCTAAATAGCACTTATGATGATCTCTCAAAATATGTTTAGGTAACAGTTATTTTATATCCTAAGACCGGAAACATCATAAAACGAGAAAAATTCTTTAATAGAGATACATCAAGGAGGTTCCCAAGTTTGACAACTTTTGTTCCTTTCCAGAACTCTACAATGTCTATAGCAACTATATCCAAATCTTACAATTTGAATCAATTAATGTAATGTCACTGAAGTTAAAAATATTAAAGTTAATCCCAAATTAGATTGGCTATATCTTTGTCACCGTATATTCTTGGACTTAAATTGCATGAGTGTAAGTAAAGCGAAAAAAGAGAAATTTATGTAATATATATATTACAAAAAATAACATTTTATAGCCACAACTCTCTAACTTTGAATATCCTACTAATTTTCGACATTTATAGTAACATATGATCTGAAAACATTTCGAGTTTCGAAGAGAAACTTAGTTATTTGTGCTCAGTTTCGATTTGGAAACAGAAGAGAGATTTTTGCAAAATGTATGAACGCATTGAAATTTAGATGATGTTTAATATGATTACAAATGTGATCTTATTTTTGCCTTAGAGTCCCAGTGGAGTAGTAGGGGAAGGTTGGGCCATGTTTTGATTTCGGTTAAAAAGTCACATAAAAGTTATTTTTTGTGAAAATTCCAAAGCATGGATTTGTAGTGCGAGTCGTAACCTTCCTTTTGATAACATTGGTTTGATAAAATTCTACAAAAATTTAAAAGTTATAGCCATTGGCGCAAAAAACCTGATTTTGCGATTTTGAAAAATGGGGAATGTCGGGCCAGTCTGTAAATCGATTAAAACATGATTTTTACCGATGAAAAACGTTTATTTATCAATGGAAATGAAAGAGATATTCATAAATAATAAGAAAAATAGGAATTGGCGAAAAAAATTATTCCGACTCGCAGTGGATGCAGGTGTAAGTGTTCGGGTTCGGTCCGGCACATTTCAAGTGAACCCCTCGATCACAAACGATGCAATGGGCCGTGTTTTGACGATTCTCGTGCTTCGGCATCTTTTTTCTTGCAAATCGTGCAAAAATCGAAGTCCTCTTCGATGTCGGTTTCGGTCGGAGACGGGCTTCTCTTCCGTGGCGTCTTCGATTTGCCACGGCCTTTTTGCTTCTTGGCTGCTGGTTCATCGGCTGCCTTCGTCAATTTTTGCCGCTTTTTTCGGCCTTGTCACGCAGATCTGCGACAACCTCAGACGATGTCAAAATCGTTGACTCCATTGTCTTGCGGCCACGTTTTGATTTCGGCGCAGGTGTGCCCAATTTCAACGGGCCAACCGATTTCAATGCATCACGGAGCTGTGGAGCCGAAACAAGAGACAACGACGATGATGCAGCACCACTTGTTGAAGCTGGGGCACTTGTCGATGCCTCCGACGTTGACACCTCCTCATTCGCAGCAGCACAATGGCATCACCAAAGGCAAGAACTCGACGTTGATTGTCGGCGTCTTTCTCTTCGTCACCGAACAAATTTTCGCCGCTCAGTTCCGAAGCACCTTCCCCTATTTGTATGGTAAATTATCCTAATCTGACTTTTCTTCGACCACACAAAGAAGTGTCAACAGTACGGTAAGTATCTTACTGAATACCATAATATGCTGTCACGTAGATAATGGTAAGCTAACCTTATGTAACCTTTAATATGACAAAAATGACAAATAAAAAAATTATAAAACTGCCGACAATAAATACTTTATACAATATGTTTTTCTGAATGTCGACTTTTCTAAAGATTCGATTACGAGTACATATCGCTTAAACGATTCAAGTGCTTTCAAAGCACTTTCCGATTCTTTGAGTAATGAAAGACAATTGTCTGAAATTTTAAATAGTATTTAACAAAATCATAAGAGTCTTCAACAATATAATTCACTAATCCAGTAACATATCAGTTTTATTCAAAAATTCAAAATAAGAATAATTCAACAAAATATGCAAGAGCTGACGTCCATCAATAAGATCCTTTTGACTATTACATGCTTAGCGGCGCCCACCGCCACCGCCGCCACCAATTGGGCCACCACCACCTCCGCCGGTTGGGCCACCGCCACCACCTCCTCCGATCGGACCGCCGCCGCCTCCTCCAGTTGGGCCACCACCGCCGCCACCTATCGGGCCACCGCCACCGCCATTAAACTGTGCTTGACTGAATGCAAACAAGCAGGCCAAGAGCGCTAAGACAACCAGATACTTCATGCTGTTCGTTCTATTATTACGTAAATAATCAGAGCACACGTCTATTTATACGAACGTTGAATGCAGTTGTGGCACTGTGTACGTCAAACTTTGCCCTCCTCATGCTTCTCTTCGTTGTGAAGAGCAAACTACTTTTTATTTGCAACCACAACAACAATGTAGAATTGCCCAGACAATAATGAGGAAAAATTAAAACAAAAACAATTAAAAGTGTTTCGGACTTTCAACTCGTGCTCGTCAAACGAAGTGGGTGTGTGAAGTAAGGTGGATTCAAAAGTATTACTTTTTTATTCTATAACTTCAACTTACAATTGTTTACATTATTTGAATGACAGACGCCAGCGGGAAATTGCATTTTATTGAAATATATGAATATCGTAAATCAGTATGTTTTATACTTGTATGCATGTGTAATACAGATATTTATATGTTTGTTAGTACAAAACTGCTGTATTGTATATTACTTGCATTGAATTACTAACAGTAAAACAATAATTATTTTGTTGTTTTCCGTAAACAAATTTGTGCTACTGCTAGTCAGTAATACAAGTGGTAACTGGCATCTTTTATTTATGGAAACAGTTGCTAAAAAATATTTTAAAAACTAGCAAGTTTATGGTAACATCGCAAAAAAAGACAATAAAGAAAGACAATAACAATTTTCAATACCGAACTGGAAAATTAATAGAAAAAGTTTAAATTTTCGTGTACAAAAATTACTTAGTAAATTGAGAATGGCAATTACTAGATAAAATAGTAATTACTAGAAGAGCTCTATGAGCCAGCGTTTTAAGTAGAATCAGTAAGCAAGGTTTGAGTTTGGGCGCAGCCGAATGGAAAAATTTAAGCTTTGTAATATCACTTATTTAGCTTATAACAAAGAAATGCACAGAAGTTCCAATAATACTAGATCTATCTATCTAAATTTGCTGTTGAGTTTAGGTAGTGTGATAGCTATATGCTATAAGGATTCAATCTAAAGAATTTCAAGAATTGTACTTTTACATTTTAAAATAATCCATGCCATATTTTGTGAATATATCTTGCCAAATAAAGAAGTTTTCTCTATAAGAACTTGATTAAGTTTGTATGGCAGCTGCTGTAGTAGTCCGCATTGGCGGTTCCGACAAATGAGCACTTCTCGCGGAGAAAATTTCAGATAGACATCTCAAAACCTGAGTGACTACTTCGAATATATGCAGACGAGTAGGCAGACAGACATGGCTAAATAGACTCAGATCATCATACTGATCATTTATACATCATGTACATAGTACAAATGTAAAATTTGTGAAGTTAACCGAGACGATACTGTATCAGTTTGTGTAGCACAACAATGGTTCGCTTGCTGCCGTACTAGAAATTTCGAAATTTCGATTTTCACTGATGAAAGTTTTACACTGATGGAATAATGTAATGTCTCTTGCGGAAGAAGCAAAAAGTGGTCAATCAAACTGTTACATATTTGTTTATACATATATTTATTATTATAAATATAAAAAAATAAGTTAAAATTTGATTAGAAATACGAAAAGACTTTTTCGACTACCCAATATAAGAATGCGTAATTTATAAGGTTTTTGTTTCCTTCTGGGTATTACAAACATCGTGGCAAGCTTAATATATTTACAAGGTCTGTCGCAAAAGAAACAAAACTTTTTAAATATAACTGTTTCTGGTGGCGCCACCTATTGGTGGGTATATGAAATAAAAAGTTTGATCTCTTGTTGACATTTCGTAAAACTACAATCAATGTTATCGATCAAAAAGTGACAGCAGCTTTTGGTCATCGGTCGTAAAATGCAAAGAGCAAATTTTAAATTTTGTTTTAAACTTGGGAAAACGTTTACTGAAACATTTCAAATGATGAGAAAAGTTTATGGTGATCAGTGCCTATCCCGTAGTAATGTGCATGAGTGGTTTAAGCGATTCCAAGAAGGTCGTGAGGACCTCTGTGACGATCAGCAGTCGGTCGTCTTCAGAAGTCAAAAACAAAGCAATGCTCTTTTGTTTTTACGATTCCGAGGGTATTATACACCGAGAGTTCGTTCCGCCTGGCCAAACGATTAATGCTGTGTTTCACCTTGGTGTTATGAAGCGTCTTTTGTCACGCATTCGTCGTGCTCGACCATAATACCGTGAAGCAGGGTCCTGGCGCCTGTTGCACGTTATTGCGCCGTGTCATCGGTCGACGCTTGTCACTGAGTTTTTGACAAAAAACTCCATATTAACCATTAATCACTCAACCTATTCACCTGATCTGACAATCTGTGATTTTTACCTATTTGAAAAGCTTCATTTGCCCATGAAAGGACACTGGTTTCAGCACATTTCAGCTATCCAAAAGGCGACGACCGATATTCTCAAGAGCATTCCGAAAAATACCTTAAACACTCATTTCAAATGCTAATTGACCGGACTAAACGCTGCATCGAAGCACAAGGAAACTTACTTTGAATAAAAAAAATATAACTTTTGAAAAATATAATTTTTTGTTTTTTTTTTTCTAACAGTCCTGTTTCTTTTGTGACAGACCTTGTATGCTGCTCAGGGTAAGATAAAGTGATTACTTATACAAATTCTAATGAGGACTAATACGAAAATACAAAAAAAAAATCATTACAATGGTTCCCATAGTCCTCATTCAAGTAAGAATATTTGTTCGTCCGATTGACTTCACGACGAATGTATGTATGTATATATCCTGTCATTATGTTAGATGTCCTTAGACATAGATTGTGGGTTTGAAAATAAGTGTAATTTGTCATTAAATTCCGCCAGACCCCCCAATAACATGCTTTTTTTATTCTAATTGATTCTATGCTAATAACTATTATATCTGTAGAATTTCGAGTAATCTTGAAAATACTTTATGTAAACATATACTTCAGAATGCTTTAATTTAAAGTTTAAAGAACTATTTATGAAATGACTCCAGACCTTCTATATCCAAAATATATGTACATAATGTAATGATTTTCGATCTTTCAGTTGACTTTGTACCATATATATCAATCAAAAAAAGAGATATTTTAATGAAATTAAGTGGACTTAGTTTCTTGGACTAAATATAATTTAATTAAAAAATACATGAAATCGGTCTATACTTTCCCTTTATCCTCTTAAACCAAATTTCCGTTATTTCGGTTGATTGCAATTGTTCACAAATTCGTCCAAAAACAGATGTTGAATTCACATGCCATTTTCTACGGGTACACCTAAGAAACATTGCCAGCGAAATTATCGTATAGGCAAAATAGAACGTTTTTCTCGGAAACCATTAAACTTTTCTATGGAATTGTATAATATTTGTTGATTATCTGGGTAAATTTAAGCAAATTTTGTTTCTAATATTGCTTGTCAAGGCAGAAAATAAAGAAAAAACTTTATGCTAGTAAATTTGAGGAACGTGGTAGTGGAATAACGGAATTGGTATTTGAATAATATTGTATTCAAAAGACCTGTGGATAGATGAATCTACTTTTTAGCCCACTTTGAAAAATAGTTTTCGACTAGGAAGAGGCCTATTTGTGCCCAATATCGTTTCGATACCTTCATTAAGGGTTATTTTATATATTAAGTTGGAGGGATCGAATATCCAATCTAAGTTGCCCTTCTATACAAAGTAGCCATGAGTGAGACTCAGTGTTGTCTCTCTTAGATGGAATTATATGAATTTTTTGCATCAAATAGAGAGCAATTTCTCCTGAAGTGAGTGTTGCTACGTGTATAGTTACATTTTTGGGCTGATCCATTTATAGATTTGATGAGTTCACATTTTTGGCGTTATAAGCTAGATAATTCCCGCGACTTCTGCAGTTATGTAGAAAGGAGGACATGGTCGATTCTTATCTCTGCAAACACAGTTAATTATTATATGAAGACGATTCCGATATTTGATGTATTAACTCTGATAGTACTATAAGAACGTCTAATCGCATGATTTAGGTAATAGACTGACATGCAGATTTCTTGATATGATTCGGTTACCAAAAGCTCCATATGTAGGGACTATATATAAATAATATCGGTCCTTTCTGTGTATTAAAGTATTATTCAACAGGGTGATAATTTAAGATAATTAACCATAAGGAATTATAGAATATTGGAGCCGCAGCGCCATCAGTAAGCTTAGCCATAGCGCAACATACATACACTCAAAGCAGATCTGTAGATAACATACACTGATATTCAATAGCGAAAAGTCTCTATAATACGTAGGTTGCTATATACATATATTTCTGGCCTAATAATGTAAATAGGCATGTTTATCAACGAAAATGGCTTTTTTTTTTTTTGTTTTTTATTTTGTTTTAATTTTTTTTAATTTTTTTTTGTCGATTGCTGTTTTGTTTCAGGCTCATACGCATAGATCCATGATTCGTCACCTGTGACGATCTTATAAACGTCTTTTGAAGCACCGTGATCGTATTTTTCAGCATTTCTTTACACCAATCCACACAAGCCTGTTTTTGAGCGATTGTCAAATTGTGCGGGATCCAACGAGAACAAATCTTTTTTACGGCCAGGTGTTCGTGCAATATCGAATGTATGCTGGTGGGAGAAATGCATAGGCATGCCTCCATCTGAAGGTATGTTACATGACGGTCTTGCATTATCAGTTCACGTACGGCAGTCGATGTTTTCTGGCACAACGGCTGTTTTTGGACGACCTTCACGGAATTCGTCTTTGAGCGAGCGTCGGCTACGATTGAATTCGTTGTACCCAGTTTTTCACAGTGAATATAGGATACCATGTTGCTTCACTGAGCCATACAAAGATTTTAGTTCATCTGTGCACTCTTTGTCGTGATAATCCACGTCGAAAGTTGTGAAAAATGATCGCACGAAAATGTTCACGAGTTAATTCCATTTTTTGGCCGAGATGAATTTTTTAATTTCCTGTAAATAAAACAATTCACGATTAAATGACAAAACGTTCTGAGTGATGTTATGCTAGATTAGACGGCAAAGCTTTCAAGAGAGTGGCATATTCAGATCATAATACAGCTACATACACCCCGTTAGCAGTACTATGACTCTTTATTTTCGATTTCAGTAACGTCATGTATCATGAGTCCTTGCCAAAGGTTCAAAGGAGGATTGGAAAACACGCTGGCAGAAGTGCAACATATGTACATGTCTGGGAGTAATTACTTAGAAAGTGACAAAATAGATATTAATAAATAATAAACCTTCTTAAGAAGTACAATAGTACTTCTCGAATCAACCTCGTAGAACTTTCGGGCATAGCTCGTTGGGAGTGGCGGTGTGACAAGCACAGACTATATAATTCCAATTTTCAATTGACAAAGAAGGTTTTCAGTAAACATGAAAAGAGATGCTTTGTGTAAAGATATGTTAGCTTCGCGCAGCATACTAAACGTTTATATTGATTGCCCGGGAATGAAGGGGGAGTTGGTGTGGGGATATACTGCCCAGAGTTATTCATAAGGCAGGCTTTTAAGCTGCTAGACCACTGCAATATAGTACAAGCAGCAGAGGTTTCTGCTATTGAGAGCGCCGCGGAGCTAGCCTCTAATAGCATCAGCAGGCAACTCCACAGTTAACATATACATATATGTATGTGGAAAGTCAGGCAGTAGTCTAGGCAGTAACCTCGTTACGCATATCAGCCAGTTGTAGGTGGGAAAGCAGGACAGCAAAAGGGAGTGTCGCCAGATACAAGCGACTTCATTTTTACTCCGCGACAAATCACGCATAGAGAAAACTGAGATAGTGGACGAGGTTTCCAAGGGTGGTGTACGGCACAGCCCCAAGGATGGCTATTCCTTATGGATTTCGTAATGGCACCTCACGGATTATCGCTAGTTTATACTTGTCTCTTTAGCGTACCAGATTAAACAACGGCATTATGAAGATAGATACATATGTATGTATGTAAAGATAGTTAAGCACTTAATACACATATGCTCTTAGAAGAACATACAACATATTAATTTCATTTGATCCATCTGACTATTTAGAGCATTCTGTGTTAGACATACATACATACATAAATACATATATACTTTGCTCATCATAATGCATTGAAATTTAAGTATAAATAGCTCTGCGACATACATACATATGTATAACTATGTACAAACAGCCTTAGCACTTCCTACTTTTTTTGGAAGGGTTTCATGAATAGTACCATGTTGTAAGCTTTCAAAAGTTACCTAATTAATTAATTATACTTCACGACAGGGATTTTCTTTATACAATTTGTTTTTTTTTTATATGCGTTTATTTTATTCCACTTAAAAGAGCACATATCATCACAATACAACTGCTGCATACTTTCAGGCCGAAATCAAGCGCACAGAGTGTCGTATTAGTTTGAGCAATATACATATCGATGAAGTTTGCGCAAACATATTATATTCGTTTTGTAGGAAATGAACACGTTTTTCTCTGTTCATTATTTGATACCAGAATATCACTTAGTTTATCAAAAGCAATTTATTTAGGTTTGAAATAATATTTAATCAAATTGTAAATTGCAGGACTTTACGCATATTCAGAAGGCTATGCCAGTATGACACTTTCAAAAAAAATTTTTTTAATGCTTTTTCGATAGTTTATATATTGAAAAATATCCTGTGAAATCGGCAAGGTCGTATCTTGAATAGTTTTTGAATGGCAGCGTTCTAAAGAGCGACTGCTCGGAAGTGCAAACATTTCAATAAAATAAAAAAAAATCAATAAAAATACCGCAAGACTTTTTTGGACAACCCATTATAGATGTAAGTGAAACTTTAAACGCGTTTTTCTCGAAACAACATTTTTCAAAATTGCTGGCATCATAGCTCAACGAGAAATTAACCGATTGACTTCAAATTAAAACTGAGTGTTTTTGAATACATTTACTATACAATGACCTACGATCATTCTGATTGGTTGAAAATTGTCAATTTGACATTAAAACAACGACCATTTTTTACCCAAAAAAACGATTTTTTTTTCAAATTTATGTCATTTTGTTAATTTTTGAAATTTTTAAAAGATCGTGGGTCATTGTATAGGAAATATCTTTAAGTTTAAAAAACTTTTCAAATTTTTTTGTTGGGATTCTTTTTTTTTTGGCACCTCCGAAGACAGCCCATAATTCCGTTATTTTTCAACATTTTTCTATAAAAAAAATTTTTAAATATAGCTGACAATATACCTTATTACGTTCAAAGAAATTCGAAATATCCAAAGCGTACTTTCTCTTAAAAAAATTCACGAAATTCGCCTAATTTTTCATGCATCACACTGGTATAACCCCTTCATGCTTAGGCCAATTGAAAGTTCCTAAAAATGCACACCATTGATAATTTATTATTGGAGTAAAGAAAAAAAACTATTATATTTTCTTTCTTTTAATTCAATCTTCGGAATCATATTTTTCTCTACAGACTTCGAACGTACCAAGAACTCGTGCTATCATAATAATACGAAATAATGAAGAGTTTTGATAAAGTGCATTCGTTTTCAAGCTTACATAAATTTTTCGCAATATATTATGTTGTAGAGATCCTACGTAATTTACTAAATAATGTTACTGTAAAGCTACCGTTAAAATGTTAAGGGGGTATTCTAGTCTAGAATTTGACAAAATCGATTTTTTTTTTGCATATTCTTAAAGACTGGACCCTTTAAGAATATATTCCAGAAAGGAATTTTTAAAATTCCTATTATTTACCGACTTATAGCTATTAGCGAAATTTAAGTACAGACTGCCTGCAGTTAGACTCAAATCTTTAATCGCGTTTTTCTCGAAACTACTATTTTCAACACTTCTGACATGATTTCTCAAGTTCTAATGAACCGATTAACTTGAAATTTGGTGTGGACCTTCTTTATATATCTTTCTATGGTTGGAACTAGGATTATTAAAAAATTTTGATTTTTACTATTTTTAAAAAATTTTGATCTTTGCCAAAAAACGGGCAAAAAATTCAAACAATCGCCATTTACTGAAATTTTTTTTATTTATCCTAGTTCAGACGATAGCGGCATTTTTACTGATTACAAATTTTTTTTTTTTTCAGATGACCCAAAGTGTTGGAATCGTGTTAGGAAGGGCGCACCCTTATTTTCAACCCCCGCCACGCCACCACGCTGCAATTAATCAAATTATCACAAACATTTTTTTTTATTATTTTTGTATTCTTAAAATATCAATAAATATCTGATAAAAAATTGGATGGTAAAAATGTTCTTAGTTTTTTTTTTATTGGACTTTAAAAAATTCCGTTAAATCGCATTTCTAGACTAGAATACCCCCTTAAGTGGTGCAATAGTAAACTTCGTCGCCTGATCCAAAAAATGCAGTTTACGTTCTAATACTAACTGAGCCAAATGCTTTGATTGAGCACGAATAAAATAATTTTCAGTATACCACCAATTAAATAATGTTTCTACGGCTCTAAAGTGAACTTTAAGTCAGACAATTTCAATTTTTCTTAGGGGGGTATTCTGGTCTAGACGCATGAATTTTAGGCATTTTTTAAACTAAGATTAAAAAAATGAAAACCATTTTTACTATCCATTTTTTTTAAATGTTTTTTATTGACAATTTAATAATATAAAAAAAAACATTGCAAGAAAAAAACAAAATCCGTCGAGATACGGGCTGGTGGAGTGGGGGCTTCAAAAAAACGGTGCGTCCTGGTTGACGTGATTTCAACCCTTGTAGAGGTCTAAAGCACAAAAAACAAGAATATTCTTCATAAGGATGTCGTTATCGGGTTGACCATTTTCAAAAAAATAAAAATAAATAAATAACAAAATGGCGTCGACTTGAAAAAAAAATTTCTTTTTTACCCGATTTTTTCGACTTTTTCGATTTTTTTAAAAATACTTCAAATCAAATTTTTTAGAAATCCAAAGCAGACACGATAGATCAATGAATAAAGAAGATATATATCAAATTTCAAAGTAATCGGTTAAGTAGGACTTGAGATATCATGTCAACCACCTCAAAAGAATTAGTTTCGAGAATAACGCGTTTAAAGTTTAGGAGACAATTCTAGTGAAAACGAACGCCACGTCACAAAACCGGCTGTATCTCCGAAAATAAGTCGAATTTTGAAAAATCATTCCAAGGTCGTATTTTTTAAAGTCTAAACTTTCTCAAAATGCAAAAAAAAATAGATTTTTTCAAAATCCTTGACCGGAAGACCACCTTAAATCCTTTGGGAGATTATTACGCCATTCGTGTCGAGCTGCTCATCTGTTTTAATATTTGTCACAGAAGTTTTCAACAAAATGAAGATGGAATCTGAATACCGGATTTTACTTAGATTTTTCTGTTCTAAAGGTATACGTAGTTATACTGGGTGTCGCGTATTCCAACATAATTGCCCTAAAACGTTATCTCATTCAGCCAAAATCCAAGGTGCCACAAAAGCTAATCGAGTTCTCCAACAGGAAAACTGAATTTCAATTTGTCTCCAATAAAATTTATATACCCGCTAAAAAGTGTCATTTTGAGTCACCCATGTATGTTATATGAAAAAAAGAAACTTATTGAGCCAAATAACGAAATAGTTCTTTATAATTAAATTAAATTGTTAATGAAATGTTAATTGTTAATGTTACGTGGAACTTAGTTCTCTTTAATCTACTTTTTATTGAAATATTTGGTTTTTCGTTTTGTATATACATATGTACATTTGAAAGGAGCTTTTTAGTGCGGTACTATAACACTATTGGCCGTATGCTTCGATTTTCATGTTCTCTTAAAAGTACAATCTTTCAAAAAAGCTGAAATTATCTGCTGATCATCTCAAGTTATATTTTGGTATATTCAATTATTCCATACTATTCATGATCGTTTTGAGCATCATATTCCTCACTCTAAACAACTTCATAATGGGTTGTCAAAAAAGTCTTGCGGTATTTTTATTGAATTTTTTTCTTTTATTGAAATTGAAATACATTTTTGGTGACTCATGCCCAGCTCTTGACCGATGCTACGGCTGCTACTATGCCGGTCTCTTTTGACCAATTCAGCGATTTTATCGCAATTTTCGACGACAGGCCTTCCGGAGCGTGGCGCATCTTCGACCACCTCCACACCAGAACGAAAACGTTGAAACCATCGTTGTGCGGTGGAAATGGAAACTGTATTGGATTGGAAACTGCACAAATTTTATTGGCGGCTTGAGATGCATTTTTGCCTTAATCGTAGTAGTACTCGTACTGTAAAATATGCCGTATTTTCTCTTTATTTTGCTCCATATTTGCGACAATATAACTCACGAACGACTTAAAAGAAACGGCAATCAATCAAACACGTGTTAGCGCGTGAAATGAGCTTTCCAAAAAGGTATAGCATGACACGACGCGACGAATAAAACTAGAACTACGCGCTTTCAGCGCCAACTAGCGAAAATACCGCAAGACTTTATATTTATAACCCTACACAATTATGTAAAGATCTACACACTCGATAGTAGTCAAGTAGTTCCATGTATTTCCTAACAAAAGATACAGGTTTCTGTTTGTTGATTACCTATGCTAATAAAGAAGATGGATAGCAAAACTATGAAACGTTTTTCGAACCTTTTCAAGATGCATTGTTGTAACATCAGTATTTGCCAAATTTTCGCTTGGCCGTATCAAAGCCAATATTTCCACTCCAAAGTTGTACACCCAACCAGAGTTCTTCTTTACTTCATGAGATTAAGTGTAGTCAAAATTTTTAAAACAAAATCAAGTTTTCCTTTCTTTTGTAATAAATCCGCCAATTACTTTTCGAGTTATTCGATAATTAAAAGGTCCTAAGGCCGTTCGGGTGAAACTATAAATGCGTGTTCCTCAAAACTACGTTTTTAAACTGGTTTTAATGTAATTTTTACAAGTTACTGAAAATGAAAACCAGTTTTTTTATTTATATTCTTTATAAACGATAAACCCTTGAGAGTCCCGCAAGAAGCTTCGCTTGGAACTGGATCAACACAAACAACTAGTTTTCATAAATTATAAATAACATTTTCTTTACAATTTCTGTCAAATGAAGTCGAAATCTTATAAAATGGTGCTCTGTTTCTCTTCTTCTTCTTTACTGACGTAGACAACACTTGCGCGTTTATAGCCGAGTTAACAACGCCGCGCCAGTTGTTCCTTCTTTACGCTATAGGCACCAATTCGTGATACCAAGTGCAGCCGGAGAAGGACCCTAATCCACCTGAACTCTTCAACGGAGTAGAGTAGTTTTCTACGATCTAGCCGTCGCAGCCGCTGTCCTTTGATTCGCTGAACTATGTCAATGTCGCCGCATATCACGTACAGCTCATCGTTCCATCGACTGCGGTATTTGCCGTTGCCAAAGTCCGACTCCCCAGATAACGTCATCGTCCATGAGTTTGCGCCATATAGCGGGACGGGAATGTTGAGGGGCTTGTAGTGTATGGTCTTTGATCGTCGAGAGAGGACTTTACTTTTTAATTATCTACACAGCACAAAGTAGGACCTATTGGCAAGAGTGATTCTGCGTTGGATTTTAAGACTGACATTGTTGTTGTGTTAATGCTAAAGATTGACGCAATTAAGTATCTACGATTTCAAAGTTATGACTGCCAACAGTGACGTGTGAGTCAAGTCGCGAATTCGATGACTGTATGTTTGATGACAGGAGATATTTCGTCTTGTTCTTGTTCACTACCAGACCCTTTTGCTTCGCTTCCTTATCCATTCTGGAGAAAGCAGAACTAAAACCGCGGTTGTTTAGGCCAACGATATCAATATCATCGGTGTATGCCAGCAGCGGTACAGTCTTTTAGAAGATTATACCTTCTCTATTTAGCTCTGCAGCTAGTATTATTTTTTTCTACTTTTCTACTTGAAGAAGCCACACGATAGTGTCCTTGTCTGAAACCTCGCTTGGTATCGAACGGCTTTGAGGAGAACTTTCCGATCCTGACACAGCTTTTACTGTTGCTCAACGTCAGCTTATACAGCCGATACCAAGTTCAGACAAAGCGGCGAAAAGGAACTCGTACTTTCGAAGTCGGCTTTACAATCGGCGAGGAGGTGCTGGTCTTACTTTAATAGTCTATAGTAGTTTAAGGAGGCTTATTTCACGATAATTGGCGCATTTCCAAATTTGTACTCCTTTATAAGGCCGCTGTAGTAAATTTCAGAAGGACCTACTCGTCTTCGTCCCTATCCCGTTCATCGTATTTCTTGGTTATGTCAACCTTTACTTTTACGAGGACATAAAACAGCTGGGCATCGGCACCTTCCCTTAAATCATAGTGTAGGTGAGTAATATAAAGCTTTGTTCACATTTATATAGCGAGCCGTTTGTTTCAAGACCGTCACATCTCTAGTAAACAGACTCTGCAATTAGACTTCGGCGAACCCTTAAACTGAATATGTCGGAGTAGCTCCTTTAGCCCCCCATACTCCACACGCGTTGGATGCGGTACACAAGTGTATAACCCTATGAAGCATGCTTACTTATTTACAAAAAAAAATATTAAAATTTTAAATTCTTTTCGTGTTCCTGAAATAGATCATAATGAAAATATATTTGCGATTCAACTGCTGGACAATAATTTTAACGTAGAAGAAAAAAATCACTCGCTAAACCTTCCCTTTCGATTCAATTCGGTTAGATTAGAGATCGCACGTGGACTGATAAATGTAGTCTATTGTGAAGCCAATGGCATCGGCAAAACGCTTAGTAGCCAATACAAATTTGCAAAGGCGCTTAGCTTCTACACCCGCCAGTTCGGTAGGATGTCGGCAGGTATGAGCCCCCAATGCTGGATTGCTTCCACCGCATCTTCTTCCAAGCAACTTCTGCATAAGACGTCCGGTAAGATTCCCAATCTCACAGCATGTATGCCAATAGGGCAGTGGCCTGTTAAGAGCCCCACTACTAATGAGAGACTAGCCTTACTGAGGGCAAAGGGATCGCTAGATCTCCTGCGAACTATCTTGGGCCAAAAGGCTTTTGCGACTGCGCAAGTACCAATGCTGACCCAGCGTTGGCCAAGCATCCGCGAGGCCCATCTATCTAGTAGTAGAACACAAGAGGATGCAGGAGCACCGACCCGTTCCCATTCTACCGATAACGATTCTAGGGTGCCTTTCCTTGCTAGCTCATCAGCTTTGCAATTACCTGCGATTCCGCTAAGGCCCAGCACCCATACCAGTCTTATAATAAATACTCTCGCTGTCAGAGATAGTGACGCCAGACACTCTTCGACCAACCCTGAACGCACTGTAAATGAGTTCAAGGCTAGTATCGCCGCTCTGCTATCTGAGTGAATGGTCACTTCTCTGAAGGTGGAGACTCTCCGGAGCAGCAAATCTGCTGCTACCTTGATGGCTGCAACCTCAGCCTGGAAGACACTGCAATAGTCGGGTAGTCTGAAACTGGAGTTGATAGAGAGCTCCCGACAGTAAACCCTTCCACCAACCTTCCCCTCAAGCTTTGACCCATCCCTAAAGAAGCTTACTGCCCCTCTCCTCCAACGGCTTCTTCCCACCCATAACTCCCTCGTCGGTATATGGGCAGAGAAGGAGCCGCCGGAGTTCGATATTGCGCCTCCATGGTCCAGATGATCCGGTATGCAATTAAAGTTTGTGAGGATATCCGAGTGTTCAGATACTCGTTTTTTTAGGAACCAAGATTCCCTAAGTCTAATAGCCACCTTCGCGGCAATACACCTTCCGGCTCCATAGCCAGAGGACCACTTTTGGTGAGAGACCCCATCTCTTGCCAATCTTATCCAGCTTCTTATCCAAGATGAGCCCTAAATATTTCTCTGTATTTGATACAACGCTTAGATATCCCTGGGTCAACTCGTACACGATGCTAAGAAACTTTCTCTTGACCATGAGTGCTACATCGTTTGCATAGGCAATCCCGCGACAGCCAAGCTCTTCGAGTTTTTTGAGCAGGTCGTTGACGACTAGGATCCATAGAAGAGGAGAATTTGCAGCGCGCGCGCTGCCCTATTCTGTTTCGATCACTCTTTCGCACAGAAGATTTAGAATGAGAGGCTTGAGGTTCGATTCAACCCCAAGACCGTCTGGAGCTATTAAGACTGCCTCCGGCAGGACATTGTTGAAAGCTCAATCAATATCAAGGAAGGACCCAACAGCGAAGTCTTTAGTCTCAATGACTTCTTTAAGCCACGATACGACAGTATGCAGGGCAGTGTCTACTGACCTGCCTTTACGATAAGCATGTTGCGCTCCTGATAGATAGTCTGTCGGAATGCGCCTCCTTATATACCAGTCCATCAGTCTCTCCAAAGTTTTAAGCAAAAAGGAGAAGAGGCTGATGGACCCGAAATCCTTGCCCGTAACGTGGGAGTCCTTGCCAGCCTTCGGGATGAACGTAACTCCGACTCGTCTACAGTTCGATTCAATTAATGTATAATAATATAATAGGTTGTCAAAAAATTCTTGCGGTATTTTCGCTAGTTGGCGCTGAAAGCGCGTAGTTCTAGTTTTATTCGTCGCATCGGGTCATGCTATACCTTTTGGGAAAGCTCATTTCACGCGCTAACACGTGTTTGATTGATTGTCGTTGCTTTTAAGTCGTTCGTGAGTTATAGCGTCGCAAACATGGAGCAAAATAAAGAGAAAATACGGCATATGTTACAGTACTACTACGATAAAGGCAAAAATGCATCTCAAGCCGCCAATAAAATTTGTGCAGTTTATGGACCCGATACAGTTTCCATTTCCACCGCACAACGATGGTTTCAACGATTTCCTTTTGGTGTAGAGGTGGTCGAAGATGCGCCACACTCCGGAAGGCCTGTCGTCGAAAATTGCGATAAAATCGCTGAATTGGTCGAAAGAGACCGGCATAGTAGCAGCCGTAGTTTCGGTCAAGAGCTGGGCATGAGTCATCGAAAATTCATTTCAATTTCAATAAAAAAAAATTTCAATAAAAATACCGTAAGACTTTTTTACAACCCATTATTTAATTATTTTTTTTCTTATTTAATGCCATTAAATATTCCTCCTCAATTTCTCATAATAAAGTCTAAGGCAAGTAATGTTTTGAGTAGTAAAGCTCCAAATATTTAATTTGTATACAAAAAAGCAAATATTTTGTACGTTTCCACTACACTGTGCGCCATAAGTCATTGACACGGAAAGCTCTAGTTCGCTGGTCCGCTGTTATTTGGCGTCACTTTTGCTTTCGACGATTAAGTTTTGATACCCGCAATTCGGCGCGCGCCCTTCGTCGTGCCGCCGATTGGCATTTACTTTGTTATGATGTGCGAATTAAACAAAATGCTAGGAAACGCAAGCGCTATCATAGCGGTAATTGCGACTTGCGCTGTCTTTTGTTTTTACCACTGCAAATATGAGCTAATGATTAGATCATAACCGGGGCAGTGCTGAAGCGCATGGCTTGTGCTTTAATGAGCGCTCCTTGTCGGCTTCTTTCATTTGTACAGGTTTTGTAATGTCTACATTATTATCTTTTTATTACTTTTGTTGCATGAAAATTGACATAATTGTTGCTGTAAGACATTTTAATTAAGGAATACTTTTACGACAAGCAATTAAATGTAGTGCAGTGGATTTCACACACAATTCCGATTGCATGCGACAACACTTGAGGTAACAACTGTTTAGTGTAGGCGTGTGCTTTTCAAGATTATTTTTTTCTAAGGAAACACCCAAATTTAATAATATAAATTAATTTTATTTAGCACATTTTTCTTTTTAAAAATATGGTAACATCTTAAATAAAAATATCTTTTACAACAAAATGATTGTCAAACATAATTTATAATGAGCGTATTTTGTACATACATATATGTAAGTATGTATATATGAATATGCATGTACTTCGAAGTGAAATGAAGGCGTGAGGTGATTTGGGCGGCAAGCAATGTACTGACCTTTAAATGTCGCCAAGCACTTGTTTCTGCAATGAAAGCTGCTCAGCTGCTTCGCCTCTCTGCTTTAGTGGACTAGAATAAATATGCCTAATCTAAAGTGCGTTTACAACAGCATTAGAAAGCATATTTATGCATTTTCTTAAGAAACTATACTTTGGTGGCGCCTACGACAGACGCTCATTTTCGTTTGTACCAACCACTGCCGCCGCCGCTGCCGGAGGCCGCCCAACCACCGCTGCCGGACGATTGCCAACCTCCACCACCGCTTGCTGGCGCATAGTTGTAGCCACCACCACCGCCGCTACCGGCACTTGCATCTCCATGCGAGCCGGCTGCTGCGGCAATAACAGCAGTATCGAGATGACCGCCACTACCGCCATAACCACCACCGCTGCTGTAGCTACTGCCACCGTCATAACCGCCACCGCCATAGCCACCACCACCACCACTGCTGTGTGAGTCGCTAGCAGCTGCTACGGCAGCTATATTAGCGATGGAATGTGAGTCCCCACCGCTGCTGTAGCCACCTCCACTGCTATAACTGCCGCTGCTTCCATGTGAAGATGAACTGGCCGCAGCTGCGGCTGCAGCTATGTGCGCGTCATCATGACCGCCTCCGCTACCGCCATATCCGCCACCGCCATAACCACCACCGCCGCTGCTGTGTGAGCCACTAGATGCTGCTGCTATGGCTGCGATTTTCGCCAAATGCGAGTCACCGCCACTGCTGCCACCATGACCACCGCCGTAGCTGTAGCCACCGCCGCCGCCGCCGCCATGTCCACCATGACCGCCGGCGCTGTAACCACTGCCAGATTCTTTGATAATTGCATAGGTATCTACTTGAGCACCACCGCCGCCATGTCCACCTGCACTATAACCGCCACCGTAGCCGCCGCTGCCACCACCGCCGTGTCCCCCATGACCACCAGCGTCCGAGATGATAAGCGTATGTGCTTCAGCGCCGCCACCATGACCACCGCCGTGACCACCACCATAACCGCCACCGTATCCACCGCCATGTCCACCACCACCACCGCCGTGTCCACCAGCGTCTGAGATAATAAGTGTATGGCTTTCAGCGCTACCTCCGTGTCCACCTGCACTATAACCGCCGCCGTATCCGCCACCATGACCACCGCCGTAGCCGCCACCGCCGCCACCGCCACCATGACCATGACCGCCAGCATCCAAAATAATAGTCTCATGATGACCACCACCTCCACCGCCGAATCCGCCGCCATGTCCATGATCATGACCACCACCATGTCCGTGATCGTGACCGCCACCGTGTCCGCCACTTATAAAACCACCGCCCAACAAGCCGCCAGTCAATGGGCCAATGATATCGCCACCACCATGCCCATGACCACCGCCACCGTAGCCGCCGCCGCCATGTCCGCCACCATGTACACCGCCATCAATAATCACAGTTTCATGACCACCAAACCCTCCACCGCCATGTCCACCCCCATGACCATGGTCGCCATGATCCTCGGCCAGATGGATGCGAATGTGCACGTGTTCCTTGCCGAAGGTGGGCTTGCCATGTACAACGGCACCGGCGCACAGCAGAACGCTCAACTGCAATAGTTTGTTGAAAAAGGAAGAAGTAAACAAATTAGTAACGTATCCACAAATGTAACTGTAATCCACAAATAGCACAAAACACTAATATCGAATACGCACTATGAACCACTTGGCCATTTCGTCTGCTGGAAAAATCAAAATCACGCTTTCTTGTAACTACGCCAGGAGCTGCAGACCGTCTGTGTGCCTCGTTTCCGGTCTGTGAAATCGTTGAATGTTAAACTGCAAATGATACGCTAACTGACACAGTGCAGCGTTTTATACACCACATTTGGCTATTATGTAAGTCTGCCAGCCAGCAGCCAACAATATTCAGCTGTAAACACATGGCCGCTTAAGCGCTCAGTCACCACGCGCGCGACAGCAAGGCAGTCCAGAGACCAAGCTAACGCTAGCATGCACACAATCCAGCAAATACAATACCAAAAAATCGTGGAGAGGCGCACTAATGCGACAAAAAATCGCACACAAACACTCAACTAAAATATGGCATAATAAAAACGAACGAACCAACGCCGGCGCCGGCGCAGCACAAAATCTTCCCTAGAGCGACCAAGCCGCCGCAGCAGCCAATACCTAGCTACCAGCTGATGGTTCCTACTAGTTACTAGTCGGCAATTTACAGGTACTTTCTGCTTGCCAGCTGCTTTAGCTGCAGCATGTTGCAAGGCTTACACGTAATAGCTTTGGCGCGGTGACCTTTGCGCGCGTCGCAGCGCGCTTTATTGCTCTCTCCTTTGGCGCACTTCGCATGGCATGGTAAGCGCGCGCCGCCCGGACGCCAGCCACACAGCAGCGTCAGTTTGGCACGCCAGCACTTCCGTGGCGCGCCTGAAATACAGTTTGAACGTGCAACATTGTCAAAAAATATATAGGAAATGCAGAGGAAACGACAGTGTAAGCTTAAGGCCAACCTCATAGCCGGTGCACACATATATGAATTAGGTTTGTGGGTATAAGCGGGCATTAAGCGCATTTAAGGGAATAACAAATATTTGCTCAATATTCACCGCTCAAGGGTCGGAAATTTTCTGTCAAATTAAAAACATTTTTTTTTTCGTTCGTTTGGTATTTCTTTGCTTTAGCAGTGTAGTGAGAGACCGGCGGAAGCGTTTTCTCATTTACATACATTACAAAGCATAATCTCAAAACATGTAATCATTAGCTACAACAAAAACAACCATAAGTAAAACTTGATAATCGTCAAGATGACTGCGGAATAGCCACATAAAGAGTCTTTACATTGATGTTTGCTAACGGAAAGATAACAAAAAAGTTATAAAACTGCAACTTTTCAAAATAAACCGAAATAACTAAATGACATTACAACAATAAAAATATACCTTTCAAAAGCCGATATACCACATACCAATGACGACTCAACTTCATCATCATTCGCATTACTGCACACACACGTATTACTACACACATATTCGTACGTTTATTATGAAGCACACGACCAGCAACAAGTGCGTTCATCAGCCAACAACAGCTGAGACACCGTTGCCATACTCTTTCACTGCTTTCTTATGTTTTGGTATTCGTGCGGCGGCCGCCTGTTCGTTAATCTTTAGTCTGCTGTTATTGCCTTTTGACTAATATTAACATCCACTGGTTAGATATGAAGTGATCATTGTTGTCTTGTTGTTGCTTTTATTGCGAAATTATGCGTTACGGCTGACACTAGTTCAATATGTTAATAGTTGTTGCTTCGTCAAACCTGAATTAGTGAGTGTGTTACTTAATTGGAGTCAAACATTAAAGCATGAGGAAAAGCGACTGTGGCAAATGGATTTAATAGAGCAGAGAGCGGTGTCGCTCTTGCATACGACTTTCTGAGCATAATTGTTATAAAGTATATGAATTTAAACAAAATTACTTCAAAATTTTAGATCACAGCTTGGATTCACATCACTGTTGAATTACTGAACAGAGTCAACAGGATGCTTTCTGATATTTCTGGTAGAATAGTGAAAAAAGTTGTTCCATCCAATACGCTCTATTGTCGCGCGGTCGGGTCAATCAGATTCCACATATAAAAGTGTAAAGATGTTCTTCAAATCTGACACGATGGTACTCGTAGACTAACGCATGTATTCAAATTTAATTGTTACTTCACAGTAACATTATTTAGCAAATTACGTTCGATTGTTTACGTTATTATTGGAACTGCAAAAAATTTATGTAAAGCCCAAAAAATGTAGATTAGGTTAGTTTTGGGCCGGAAGGTTTGCCCTAATCGATGGATCTCATTTGGACAATGTTCGTCTTTTGGGTTACTAATAAACCCGTGAAATGGGATTTCCAAGGAGCTGATAACCTTTTGAGCTAACCACACATTTGTTAAGGGGGTTAATAACAATCCAATTCACTTTCCCAAAGTATATCTACCGAGGTACACCTTCGGCAAAGATCTTCCAACAAAATATTTGGTCGCACTGCGTGTAAACCTAATGGACACCTACAATTGCGGCGAGATTTACTTTGCTGAGAACAACTAGTTCATAGAACTACTCATTGTTAACACTGGGCCACAGGAATCTCGCAGTCGCACAAGTTCTAGTTGTTGACCAGCGCTTGCCAGCAGGCTCGTTAGCTTTGCAGTTTCCAACGATTCCGCTATGACCGGTCAGCTCTACAAGTCTAATATGGATGGATTACTAAGGAACTAGTTTTGCGCGTCGTTATCGGCGTCGAATGAAGGTGCCGCTCTTCATATACCAAGCTTCCTTAAGTCTAAAGCAGCCTTTGCCGCAAAGCACCTACCAACTTTGTCTGCCAGCAGGCGCAAAAACCCGTTTTTATACTCTTGCAACCTGTTGCCATAGAGTATAATAGTTGAGTTCACTTAAAACTAATCGAGATGGATATGGAGTTATATAAATATAAATGAAAAGGGAGACGAGGAAAGTTTAAATTTGGGTGACTGTCTGTCCGTCCGTCCGTCCGTGTAAGCTGCAACTTAAGTAAAAATCGAGTTATTTTGATGAAACCTGGTATGCGGATTTTTTAGTACAAAAACATTACGAGTTCATGAACGTAATCGGACGACTGCCACACCCTCAAAACGCCATTAACCGGAAATCTATAAAGTGCCATAACTAAACATTTAATTAAGATAAAAAACTGTAAACTGAAAATCAAGGAGCAATTAATATAACGGAATACAATTTTGCACTAATAATTCTTCTAAAATATGCCACCTTCTGACCAAAAATTGCTCAAATCCAACTAAAACAGTTCCGAATATGAGGACCCCAATATCTATAGTTGAATGTTGACCGAAAATTTCGGGCAACGCATGGGATATACATACATACATTCGGAAGGAATCCTTTCCTGACAATGATAATTCTGTTTAACAAGAATATGTTGAATCGGTACAACACTTCCCTGAGCCCCCATATGGCTTATATAAAGATTTTTGAACTTCCGAGTGTCTTTAGACGGCATATATCGGCCACTATGTGAAATACGAGTATTTCAATGAAAATTACAGAAAGTGTTTTACTCATAGCAGATAATCTTTGATGGTGATATCTGGGGTACCTTAATGAGTTTCAGGGAATATTTAATTAGTAAAAGTTTGCAGTATTGGCAAAAATAAATAAAACCTTATGCCGAATATATCAATGTATGAGTTAGATATGTATAGTATATGTATATATAAAATTCCTTAGATTCCGCTTTGCACCTTAAGGTGTTTCCGGGCTTTGATTCTGGCAAGTTGCACTTTCTTACTTGTTTATTCTGTTTCAGACAGCCCGAGTTCCGAATATCATCGTTGCCCACAGACTTATTTATAAGACTGATTCCAGATTGGACCAGTGTCCGTCATTTTCTATCAGTATATCAACATGAAATTTTTACAAATGCACTAAAATATATATTTATTAAAACCTAATGGACTGAAAATCTATTCCCTTTTCCTTTACTCCCATAACAAATTGTCGAAGTTAGACCGTTTCCATTTCATTGTTTTAGGACTTAAGGACTACTGTATGCTAAAATAAATTCCGCCAAGATAGCTTAAAGATACAGAAAAGTACAATCTGCAATTCAATGGAAAACTATTAAAAATATTATTTTTTTTATTATAACCGCTATTTATTTTGGGGTCTGCAAAAATACTTTTCTAGGCACTCAACATACCAGCAGCTTGGAAAATATTTTCTTAATTTATTTAAAGGAATTTTCAAATTCCAGGAAAAAAGAGAAGATTTTTTTTTTTTATTTTTTAGAATCTAAAGTAAAAGTCTTCTACTTTTTGCAAAGAGTGTTCTTATATTACTGTTCTTGGAAAAAAATTTGTTATCTCTGCAACCATAAAACGGATCCATAAATGCCTAATTTTAAAAAATACTAATTTTCTAGTATTTGTCACAACTTTTTCGTTCTCTATTGAATGTTATAACAAAACAAAAACTAATCTTCCAATACATCACGAATATTTTATAAAAAATATAATAACATTTTGGAAAATTTATATGTATAAAGCTTGTCGAACATTACCGGTTAAAATAGAAACAAGAAAAACGTTAACTTTTGTTATCATAATACCCTCAACAGGTGAATTTCTTTTAGTAACTATAGGTATAACTATTTCTCAAAATTAATAGGCTAACGGTCTAAGGGAAAATCGATCACTTTGAATATCAGTCAAATAAAAAAATCAAATATATAATTAGGTCTGAACAACAAGAGGATCAAGCTGTCATATTATTTTTGTTCAGTATTGTTTGGCATTTCATCATGGAAAGACTTACACCTCAACAACATTTACAAATCGTTCAACTTTATTACGAAAATTCACGTTCTGTAAAGAATCCGTTTCGCTTAACGTATGGTAAACATAATCGGACTACTGGGCTATCCGCAATACTCTCACCCATTTTGAGACCTAGCGTTCATTATTGAACAATATTCGAACGAATAGACCACGTCCAGCACGCAGTGAAGTAAATATAGCAGCCGTAGCTGAAAGTGTACATGATGATCGTGGAACGTCGATCAGCGCCATTCCCACAAACTCGGATTGATGTATGTATGGCAGACTTGGCGCATTTTATTTATGTCGAGATCTTAAATTGAAAGAGTACAAAATACAGCTTGTGTAAGAAGCTGGTCGACTTCCCAAGCGACATCGCTTCTCTCTTTGGGCTCTTGAAAAGTTCCAAGAAGCGTTCCATATTCCTTCAAAAATGATGCCGGTGAGAACGTTATCGCCCCATCATAACCGACTATTTGTTGCCTGAAATAGAAGTTCGTGATTTCGGCGACATTTGGTTTCCACAAGAAGAAGCCACTTTCCACACATTGCATCAATCAATGGATTTATTGAGAGAACACTTCGGTGAGCAGATAATTTCACGCTTTGGATCGGTCGATTGGCCACCAAGATCGTGTGACATCTCACCGTTGTTCTTTTTCCTTTGGCGATATGTAAAGTCTAAAGTCTATACAGACAATGTCGCTTCTATTTGGGCCTTGGAACAAAACCTCACGCCTGTCATTCGCCGAAATGATCGAACGAGTCTTCCAAAATTGTACTCAATGGATGGACCATCTGAGACGTAGCCGCGGCCAACATTTGAAAAAGATAATCTTAGAAAAAATAAATGCCAAAGTATGTTCTTTAGAATGATAATAAACATTCCCCCTTAAATTTGAAGCTTTTGTGTGTTTTTTCTTAAAAAAAAAATAGGATAGCAAAATGGATCACCCTTTAATAGTAAATATGTTTTGAGAGACATTTTCAGCGCCATCTACTTAGCACATTTTTGGTCTTTATAGTTTAAATGATGTGATTAATGATTGATAAAATTTCAAAAATACTTACTTCGTCCCAAGCGCCACGCCTCATCTGGTTTTTTATAGGAAAATTGTATTTCTGCGAATAATATGAAATTCAAATATGAATCAAATGAAATAAGGAATATGATTTTTTTTTGTAATTTATGGAGGCTAATAGCACATATAGACTATAAGTATTTATATAGTGAATATGAAATATTAAATTTTCATCGAAGTTTGTAGTATCCTGAAGAAACGTCGGATACACTCTAAAGTTTATATTTAAATGATCAGCGTGACGAGCTAAGTAGTTTTAACCGTTCCTGACTATCCGACCATCTATGTATATATACGCCCTTCAATATTTGAAATATCGCTCTGAAAATTTGTCATTTGTCGGAACCGATATCGAACCACTATAACATATAACAGCCACACAAACTAAACAATCGAACTCGAGTCCTTGTAAGAATACTTTTTTATTTGACAAGGCATCTTCAAAAAATTTGGCATGCATCTCCGAAGAAATCGTTCAGATCGGAACACTATAGCACACAACTGCCATACAAACTGCCTATCTAACTCAAGTCCACACATATTTGAAAAACTTAGTTTTTTGACATTCACACTTATCTTTGGAATTCCTCAGAATGTCATCAATACCGCATAGATCGTTTTTAAACAATTTTGTGGCATCACCGTTTCAGCTATTTTTTACACACAACGTTTTTATGGTAATCCCGTTATTTAACTAATTAATTAAAAAGCAAATTTCATTTTTCTTTGTATCACTTTCGCATTCTCTGCCGCTTTTGCTTTCTAAACTGCAGTGTTATTATTTTGTTTGGCTCGGCACTCATTAAAAACCTCATCAGCGCATCATGGGCGAGGTCATGGTCGCATTTGTGCTTAATTAAAAGTTGTGTTGGGTGCCGCTAAGAGCATGGCGCTGCTGCACGCTGCTGGCTCGCGGCCCCATTTTCTGGAGTATGCATGAATTTTGTTTTTCATTATGCTTCGCGGTGTTTCTCACCTGAATTTCTACGGCTGACTACTACTCCTACTGAAGTTTTATCGCGGGTTTTACTCTCCTCTCTCTCTCAACGCTACAGTTAGTCGGTGATCTGCTGAACTCCCTTGTTAGCGCTACTTTAAGCCATTCACACATTGTATATACTATACATACAAACCTATAGGTATGAAGGCTTATGCAGATGAGTGTACCGTTGTTAAAGTGAATGAAGATTAGTTGAGTTCATTGATTTTATCGGAAAGCCAGCTCCCTGCCAGTGCTACATTTCATCGGGTTTTGTTTTGTAGCACTAATTGTTGTTTTGTTGTAAACTGCGGCCGTAAACCGTATCCGCCTTTGATGAAATGTGTTAACAAAAGTTATTTTGTAATAATTATCTTATTTTCTTGTTGACCCAAAAATCGATTTTCGTTTGAACACTTGAACGTGAGTATGTATTTTGAGCAAGTTATTTAATTATACCAAATACATACAGCCACACTCATAGGTATGTACATATATACATAAACGCAGACACCTAGGTAAGTGGATAAACTATAAATCTGCATAAATTATATCATCGTGTTTATGGGTCAAACGTGAATATGCAAAATTGCTTATGTGAAATTATCGAAAAAGGAAATCAAGAAATGACAGAGAGGAATTTTTATTGAAGTTCATTTACCGTAACTGGTGTAGGCTAACAACACCGCTAAATCAATATGTTGTCTAAAAATAACAATTTTCCTTTTTTTTTGGCGCTGAATTGAGCTCAGTCAGTTTTGAAGCTCGGAGAGAAAAATTAGTTCCAAAAACAAAAACAAAATGTTTAATATGTTTAGAACCGAATATTGGTACTTCGGTCCTGACCAAAATATTTTCTCATATTTCTAATAAAAATACTAAAAACAATTTTTTTTAAAGAGTTATGAACCATTCGAATTTATAATGGCGTTCAATTCCTTTTCAATTCCAAATTTGAAGCTGAAAAATATAAATAAAACAAGTAAGGAAGAGCTGAGATCAGATGTAGCCGAACCTTTTATACTTTCGCAATCTGCAAGGAGCAAAACCGTTGAAATACGATTACTTTCAGTTGTTGGCAAGACTTCATATTAAAAACTGTTACGAGAAATACAGCACTCATTATTCGACGAAAACATGAAATCACTACCACTGTCAGAAAAATATTCTCGCTATTATCGCAGTGTAAGATACCAATCTGTAAAATTTTATGTACCGAATTTGATGGAAATTAATTGAATAGATCCTAAAATATATAATTTACCCTAAATGTGGGTGCTACCACAGTCCTTGTCCAATTTTGACACCGGCTCCCATAAGGTCTTTTCGCAGCATCTTGGCTGTGAAATTTAGAGAATCTAACGTATTTATTTAGCAAGTGGTCACATCTTTAGTAGTTTTAAACATTACCATGGTATGGGGACTGTTTAGGGTTATCATTCAATACCACCAATTTTCATACTTTCGGAGGAGGACTTGAGTGCATTAGTTTGTTTTAAATTTTTGATTTTATCAACCAATATCAAACACATATGTATATATCATGAGAAAGTGTCAAGAAAAATAGTAAAATTACAACTTTACCTACCTAAATACCTGTTTAGTAAGGACACTACTACTCAGAGTAGTCAGCGTCATGAGTAGCACCAAAAATTGTTTCTTATAACAAAATCTTTTTAAAAGCTTCTCAAAAGCTTCAGATCCATCAATTTCGTCCCGAGGAATAACTTTTTATATAAAAGCTTCTGGAGCCATTTTTCGATAATAGAAAGGATCACATCTTAAATGGGTGGACAAGCTCGACCAGGCATCTAGTATATTAATATGACGAGATAAAACTTTTCCCGAAAAATGCCTTTAGTGTATGCCACCTTATGATCAAAAATTGTTCAAGTCCAACAAAAACAGCTCATGCCCCTAGGCACCGAATATTTGGATCCCAGTATCTATAGTTAATTTTTATTCGAAAATATCGGTCAGTGTGTGAGATATACATATAATTGAAATTCAGGAATAGTACTTCTCTGACAATGATATGTCTGGGAGCCTACTCTGTAACTCGATTCAAAAAATAATTTACTGGAATTCGGATTTTTTATATTCCGTAACTCGATTTTCGGATTTTCAAGCCAATTTTCGAATAAAATATTCGTTAGCATTTGAGTTGTAGAAAGCAAAAACGAAAATTGTTCGTATTTTTTTTGGCACAGGGTGGTACAACTTTCGCATAATTATAAAGTAGATCCGAATTTCGAATGGAATACATTTTCGAATCGAAATACAGAATAGGGCCCCTGTATGTTAAAAATACATTGAATCGAACCAATACTTCATTTAGCCCCCATATACCTAATATAAAAATAATCGAACTTCCGCGTGCTTTGTACCGGATATATCGGCCAATATGTGAATTATACCAAGCAAGGTAAGAGGACGTGTTTTATTCATAACAGTGTACCTTTTTGCTCGAAGTATGTATATAAATTTGAACGAAAACTTGGCCTAGGTCCTATATAACTAATATCAGGGTTTTCGAATATCCGGCTGACTTTACTCGATATGATTAGTTTTTTAGTATGTGACATGTTAATAGTATGTGGTATTGGGAAAAATAGATAAAATCTGGTCGATACTACCCCATCTACCATATACTACATATACTGGTTTTCGTTTCTCTTACAAACCTTATATGTCTGTCAGTATAGGAGTTATGTACATACTGTGCCCCAAAAATAAGGTGACATTGTATTTATTTTGGAAATTCTTTATTTATTCTTCCAAATCAATTTCATCCCCTTCAAAGTAATCCCCTCCCGATGCAATGCACTTATGCCAACGGATTTTCCAATCTTCGAAACACTGCTTGTAGTCACTTTCCGGGATGGCCTTCAGTTCCGTTATCGCTGCGGCTTGAATCTCCTCTATCGTATAAAAACGGTAACCCCGGAGCGGTCTTTTGAGCTTGGTGAACAGCCAGAAGACACACGGCGCCAGATCACGTGAATACGGTAGTTGCGGAACGATATGGGTTGAGTTTTTGGCGAAATGATCACTAATTACGACGGCAGTATGGGATGGTGCATTATCGTGGTGTAAGAACCAAGAATTGTCTTTTCACAATTCCGGCCTTTTTAGGCGGGTAGTGTTACGCAAACGACGCATAACGTTCAAATGTTATTCCTTGTTGACTGTTTGACCGGTTGGAAGGAATTCATAATGCACAACACCACGATAATCGAATCAACATGACCTTGATTTCTGAGCGACTTTGGCGCGATTTTTGTGGTCTCGGCTCTCTTTTGGCACGATATTCGCTCGATTGATCGGTTGTTTCGGGGTCGTAAGCATAGATCCAAGTCTCATTGCCAGTTATAATGCGTTGCATAACACCCTGGTAGTCGGAAAGCGTCGTTTAACATACTTCAACGCGACGCCTTTTTTCCAAAAAATTCAATTTTTTCCTTACCAGTCGAGATTTGACACGCTTGAGGCCCAAAACATCCTTCAAAATGGTATTGGCTGAGCCTTTCGATATGCCAACTTCATCAGCAAGGTCTCTAATTGTTAATCGACGATTTTTCGACACCAAATCTTTGATTTGTTGAACGTGAGCTTCGTCGGTTGAGGTTGATGGTCGCCCTGGACGCTCTTCGTCTTCGACACGTTCGCGGCCGGCTTGGAACTCACTATACCACTTGTAAACATTTTTTTAGACATAGCCTCATCACCAAAGGCTTTCTGCACCATCCTCGACGTATCCGCAGCAGAGAATTGATTCCGTAAACAAAATTTAATGCAAATTCTTTGCTCAACAAATTTCGACATCGCAAGAAACGAAAAACTCACTTTTAGCAGCTCACAAAACGACACGTATCTCAAACACTAATGAATGTTTTGACATGAAATTTTACATAAATGTGACTGACAGTACTACCAACCTAAAGAAAAAATAATTCTCCAAATCCTTCGACGCGCGCAGTTTAAATTCAAATATTTTTGGGCACAGTATTCTTACTTGTTAAATTAAAATTTTACGGATTTGGATAGTCCAATTGTCAAAATTGTTTTGATATACATACTACTTGCCCCTGAACTACGATAACATTTCCAGCTTATTCATTACTTACTAATGTAAGTTAGACGTATTTTTATTACTAGCTTGCCTCTATATTCGCTAGATTTTGCTCCGTCTGACGTTTTCGAGTTTGAGAATCGAGAATGGGGACTATTTTGAAAGCGACAACATTAATGCAGACTAATGAATAAATGTTTGTTTTAAAAAGGAAAATTCGCTTTATTTTTGAACAAACCTCGTACATTAGTATGGAGCTTGGAGCCAAAATTTTATTGTATTCACCGTTTGATATATGATATAACAGTTTTTTTATTCTTGCCTTTCATTTTCACTATTTTTAACATATTAGTGTTCTTGAATGGCGTTTATGACTCTCTGTCCACATATATTTTTAGCAGGATTTCAATATTGTCTTTCCAGTGGTTCCAATAGCCAAACATCAAACCAACCCGATCCAGTCAACTGTCAAAATCGGATAGGTGATTTACGCTCTCAATTTCAAATCACAGGGAGTTGCGTATATCCTAGCATCTTAATAGGTATCTAGTATGAACTGGTATTTTTCTGACCGGCTTCACTGCAGATTTGTAAATGGGTCCCTTCCATGTGACAATAGCCTCACTAGTTGGATTTGTTACGCCCCGGGCGCAACGTCTTGGGGGCGGCAAAATGGTATTTAAAAACTCCAATTCGGGCAAAAATTCCTGCAAACTGTGTCAAAAGTGTACAAGATATAGGGAGAAAATGGGTTTTTTCTATGGCTTTTAATAAGATATCTTGTAAATTTACTATCAATTTCCTCAAAAACCGTATTGTGAGAATTGTGGAACTTCAGAATTAGCGTGGCTTCTAGTTCCTAAATTTTATTCGAACCACCTCATGAAACTTGTAGGTAGGTAGATAAAGGGGGGCGGCAGAACATCCTTGGCCCCGGGCGCACGAAGTTGTTACGCCACTGCCAGGACCCTTATTTTGATGTTCGAAATACTGGAAAAGTCGTTATTTACGGAATTATGATGAATTTCTCGCTTGTATCGGTAAACATTTCTCTCAAATTTCCAGACTGCCCTTTTTTTGGAAGAAAAGCTTGTTGACGTTGTTGGCTTCAAGTTGATAGTCATCGAAATCATCTAACGGTAGGCTCAGAAAACGTGCGGGGTTCGACAATAAGGAAAGCGGTGTTAGATGAGTGCGGTTCGCTGAACGTGCGAGGAGGTGGTTAGAGTCCTGCGAGGACTCATTGCATGTGCCTATATTTTGTATGTCGGGGTCGATTCTGGATAAGTAGCAATTTTACCCGACCGGAACGAAATAGCGCAAGGGTCTCTCTAGATTCACGGGACAACTCGAGCTGTTCGTCTGCAATAGGTGGTTGTTTGACTCCAAGTACGCCATTCACTAGGAGGGTGGCGATTTATGTCTCCATCATCAATGGCGGTCAATGTATTTATATAGTTTGTTGCGTCCGTAGTCTCGTCTGCGTATTGTTCGATGTCGAGGACATACTAAAAAATAGATTTGATGCTCTTAGAATGTGTCTTCTCTTCAAGCAGATGACTGCAGGGATGTTTTCGCAGGGATTGCCTGGATATAAGTGCATTGTCTTCCTTAACCGAAAAAATGGAAGATGTTCGACAAGAGACATCCAGCGGCATCCTGTAATTGACGGACCGGACTGCAACATTCTGATACGTCTGAAGCTTTTCATCTGAGTTTCGTTGCATCCAGCCAACCTTAGCGATACTGCTTAGTTGACGCCCGGCCAGCCGATTGCCTTGTTCTTTCCCCAGCAGCCGGATAGTGACTTGAGGATTCTATTGCGGTTCTGTACTTTGGCAATAATCGGGGCGTAGTGAGGAGTGAATGAGCACAGTCAGTCAAGTGTAACGCCTAAAATCTTAGGGTTGTTGACAGCCGAAATTTTAACGCCAGCGACTGTGATGTTAAGATCCATTCTGTATTCCTAGCAGAAAGATCGGAGGGATAGCTGAGTCAGAGAAAATCTTCGATAACAGCTCCCTTATAGTGCTTAATCAGTTTCACAGAATTATTCCTGAATAATAAGCTGAGTTTCAGTCTCTCCTCATAATTAGCAACTCATTCACTCATTTCAATTAAGAACTTACAAGTATTATAAGTAAGCTACAGCGGTTATTGCAGGTCTCATATGCAAAGCTTCCTTCTAATTTTAACCGACCTAAAATAGTAAAAAATTTAATATTTTCCATACACCACAAAGCTATTAGAAAGTACTTATTCAACTTTTTTCTTCCGGAAATTTTATTCACCGATATCTCCTTTCAATAAATAGTCTAAAAGACAATCCAGTGCTATCTACTCTCTGCACTCGATGTCCGTATAAAGCCAAACACTCGCATTGAAAATGAAAGTGTTCGCAATACTTGAACTTGGATTGCGGGCGCTACACAATGTCGTTGCAGCATCTTCACAACCATTTCTTCCTACACAAAGAGATGGTATCACACGGGTTCAATTGAACAAGTTTTACTCAATACAAGCCGCCGCTGCTGCTTGTGGAGCTGAGGAGGATCCACAAACTGGAATGGCGTTTGGTTTTCTGTCTTTTTAGTGTGATATTCAACTTCATTTTATTGCAAAGTCAAAGATTTTTTAATGACATTGTTGTTGTTGTGGTCGTTGGAGTGCTTATCTTTTTGTAAATACTTTTTTTACTGTTACTGCAAGAAACGAACATTTTACCTTGGAACCGTTGCTTCCGTGTCTTCATTTTCATTATGTAATATTTCAATTGGGCAAGTTGCAACGCATCATAAGCGTTAACGGCAAAAGCGAGAAGGGGCATGCGAAGCTATGCATGTGAATTCGCTGTGTAATCTGGCAACCGGTTCAGATGAAGAGGAAGCCTTTGGCTCGGTTGGTAGTAAAAAATGAAGAAGTTGTAATTTTTTATTAGCAAAGCAGCTGTTGCGCAGACATTGCGACTTGGATGCGAGTACGCGCGAATATATGTATACAAACTTAGCATCGCCGATGGCCATGCACGCCTGATGCGCAGCGTGTTTGAAGTCGACACGAAGTGTAACGCGTAGTTGGGCTGTGCCAAATTTACGACTTTCATTATGGTATTTGTCTTTCGGTTGTGTAAAATATAACGCGTCGCAAAGCATTTCATTCACGTTGCATGTGCCACTGATTACGTAGCGACGCATTGCTAGACATGAGGCATTTTCCACGACTCCCACACATCGGTAGCGGCATAGTTGTCAACGGGAATGCACTTAATACGAGTACATATATATGTACATACATACTTGTATATAGGGCGCAGAATTATCACACATTCAACATTAAGCCGATCACTTATCATAAAAAAAATTGCTAAAAATCTGGTAAGAGATATTACACTCGAGTAGGGTATAATTTCACAAAATCTTGCTAATAAAATCTGACAAATGATCTAAAATTTAAAATTTCATTTCTACACTGCCGAAATATCAAGGAAGTTGTTTCACTCAGTGTTCGGTATTTTATTGGCAATCTAACTATCTCGTAGGCATTCAAACCACCTTAATAGCGGTTTTCTGTACTAACTTCCGATCAGTTTGTGGGAATTCTTATTACAGGGTCACTCTAGAGCTCCGAAAAAGACCTAAATATCACAGGTAAACAGTTAATATCACCGAGACGATAGAAATGTTGTGTAAGTGTTCATGTTAAGGTGAGTCCCGTCGAATTTTTAAAGACGGCTAAACCTACATTTAATTTACACTAAGCCTACAAGTTATCTATCAGTTAAATCGCCGGATAGTTACGCAACAGCGCTACTATACACATACATACATAGTTATGCTAAAGTTGATATGAGATTCTTAGAATGGAACAGTTTTTTCATAGCCGTGACTTGAGGCGGCGCGAATTACTCGCTATAACCGATGAAGTAGCAAGTAAGAAAGTAGTAATGCTAGATATTTATTTTTTTAGTAACTGAACGTTATGATGACAATATTCATTCATTTGCGTATTTATCTGATGAGCTCTTTTGTACAGCGATATTAACCAATAAACAGCTCAGGACAACATTTCATTAGGTTTCTTTAGTTTAACTCAAGGAAGCCTACTATAGCGCTTTAGTAAATATAATGGTTTTGGTTTTCATGTCGTACCATCTTCGTACCTCTATATGGTCCGAATAAAAAAATCCGATTCTGTCAACAAGGCTTATTTATGCTTGTTTGTATATGTAAGTATTTGAAGTTACAAGTTTTCATGTCAGCTTGAATACGAATGTGGTAGCGAAGCAAATACCAAATGCAAATTAAAATCAATTATGATCTTCGTCTGCTTGGACTTGCACTGTGTATATTGGTAACGCAAAACTTATGTAGATAAATTCATATAATGCGCGGTTCAGATAATCTTTAGACACGTACACAAACGAGTATATACTATATACATACATATACTTATTGTATGTCAGTAAGAGATGTAAGCGAAAATTATACACTTATATATCGAGGAAGTTAACAGACTACGTATGTATGTATGTATGTATATATCGAAAAATCTTTCATTAAGATATATTTAATTTAATTAAGTTTTAAGGATTAAAAACGGTTTATTTCGATTTCCGGCAAGACCACGAGTCGTAATGGCGAAGAAAATATTTACAACTTTGGTTATACGAGGGCTGCTATATATATTCTGGCCTAAGGCAACACTAAGTGTTGCCAGGTGCAATCTGACATTTCCATTGGAAAGTTTGACACATTTTAGCATAACATCACTCAGAACGTTTTGTCATTTAATATTGAATTGTTTTATTTACAAGGAATTAAAAAATGCATCTCGGCCAAAAAATGGAATTAACTTGTGAACATTTTCGTGCGATCATTTTTCACAACTTTCAACGTGGATTATCACGACAAGAGTGTATCGATGAACTAAAATCTTTGTATGGCTATGAAGCACCATCCTATAGCACTGTGAAAAACTGGTACAACGAATTCAATCGTGGCCGACGCACGCTCAAAGACGAATTCCGTTAAGGTCGTCCAAAAACAGCCGCTGTGCCAGAAAACATCGATGCCGTACGTGAACTGATATTGCAAGACCGTCATGTAACATACTTTCAGATAGAGGCATGCCTATGCATTTCTCCCACCAGCATACATTCGATATTGCATGAACACCTGGCCGTAAAAAAGGTTTGTTCTCGTTGGATCCCGCACAATTTGACAATCGCTCAAAAAAAGGCTCGTGTGGATTGGTGTAAAGAAATGCTGAAAAAATACGATCGCGGTGCTTCAAAAGACGTTTATAAGATCGTCTCACAGGTGACGAATCATGGATCTATGCGTATGAGTCCGAAACAAAACAGCAATCGACAAAAAAAAAATAAAAATTAAAAAAAACCATTTTCGTTGATAAATATGCCTATTTACATTATTAGGCCAGAAATATATACATATAGCAACCTACGTAACACCTTTTTTTTACATAACCTCAAATTTTATGTGAAAATTCAAGCATCCAAGTTTTTGAGTTTTTTTGTTTATCTTGTACAAAAAAAAATTCTTTCACGCAATTTAATGTAAGCCTACCTTCTTATGAACCAGGTGGACTGTATTTATTTTTATTTAATATATTAAAGAGGAAACATTATTTCGACTTAAAATCGAAAAAACCCTAAACTTTGAATAAAAAGCTCTCACGTCAAAATGTAAAACTTCTATAAGAAGTTAACAGGCTTCATATTTTTTGAAATCGCTACTTTCTAATATATAAAAATATGAAAGATATATAAGTTGTTACATTTGCAAAAAACCAAACAATAAAACTCCCTAAATACAATAGACAACTGTTTCTGCATGATTTATTAAGAGATGGTGGCAACAGACAACAAAGAGTGAGCTAGCTGGCTCAGTTGCTTATGTTAGTAATGTGCCCAAAAAATAAGGTGACATTATTTTGTAAATTCTTTATTTATTCTTCCAAATCAATTTCATCCCCTTCAAAGTAATCGCCTCCCGATGCAATGCATTTATGCTAACGGATTTTCCAATCTTCGAAACACTGGTTGTAGTCACTTTCCGGGATGGCCTTCAGTTCCTTCTTCGCTGCGGCTTGAATCTCCTCTATCGTATAAAAACGGTGTCCCCGGAGCGGTCTTTTGAGCTTTTGAACAGCTAGAAGTCGCATTTTTAGGCGGATAGCGTTACGCAAACGACGCATAACGTTCAAATAATATTCCGTGTTGACTGTTTGACCGGTTGGAAGGAATTCATAATGCACAACACCACGATAATCGAAGAAAACAGTCAACATGACCTTGATTTTTGAGCGACTTTGGCGCGATTTGTTTGGTCTCGGCTCTCTTTTGGCACAATATTCGCTCGATTGATCGGTTGTTTCGGGGTCGTAAACATAGATCCAAGTCTCATCGCCAGTTATAATGCGTTTCATGACACCCTGGTAGTCGGAAAGCATCGTTTCACACACTTCAACGCGACGCCTTTTTTCCAAAAAATTCCATGTTTTCGGTATCAGTCGAGATTTGACGCGCTTGAGGCCCAAAACATCCTTCAAAATGGTATTGGCTAAGCCTTTCGATATACCAACTTCAGCAGATAGGTCTCTAATTGTTAATCGACGGTTTTCCAACACCAAATCTTTGATTTGTTGAATGTGAGCTTCGTCGGTTGAGGTTGATGGTCGCCCTGGACGCTCTTCGCCTTCGACACGTTCACGGCCGGCTTGGAACGCACTATACCACTTGTAAACATTTTTTTAGACATAGCCTCATATCTCAAAGGCTTTCTGCACCATCCTCAACGTATCCGCAGCAGAAAATTGATTCCGTAAACAAAATTTAATGCAAATTCTTTGCTCAACAAATTTCGACATCGCAAAAAACGAAAAACTCACTTTTAGCAGCTCACAAAACGACACATTTCTCAAACACTAATGAATATTTTGACATGAAATTTGACATAAATGTGACTGACAGTACTACCAACCTAAAAAAAAAATAATTCTCCAAATCCTTCGACGCGCACCTTATTTTTTGGGCACAGTAGTATATATATAAATAATTAGGATGACGAGAAAAGTTGAAATCCGGGTGACTGTCTCTCTGTCCGTCCATCCGCGCAAGCTGTAACTTGAGTAAAAATTGAGATATCTTGATGAAACTTGGCATGCGGCTTCCTTAGTACAAAAACACCTATGACTTCGTAGATGGGCGTCATCGGACCACTGTCGCCCACAAAGCGCCAGTAACAGAAAATTTATAAAGTGCCCCAAGCTTATGGCTTTCCAATGTCACATTGTGCAAATAGGCGAATCGGACTACAAACACGGCTACTTCTCATATAACACAATTTTAAATTCCATTTGATTATTTGACTTTTCAGTACACAAATCACAAAGTAAATTATTTAAAGGGATACAATTTGCACTTATAATTCCATTTAAGTATGCCACCTCATGCCCAAAAATTGTTCAAATCCAAGCAAAACTGTTCAAGGCCCTAGGTACCTAATATGTGGACCCCAGTAACTAGATATGCAATTGAAATTCAGACGCAAACCTTTCCTGACAATAGTATTTATGTGTATCAAAAATGGGTTTAATGGGGTACAATAATCTCTGAGCCACCATATACCTAATATAAAGATGTTCGTACTTCGTTTGTGCTGGATATATCGGCCAATATTTGAGTTATCTCTATGAAAGTTGGAGGTGTATATTTGTACCTAAAATAGATACAATTGGACTAAAACTTTACTTGGTCCGCATATAACTAATATCAGGATTTTCGAATATCCGGCTGACTATGTGAGTACCTTAATAAAACCCAGGGACAATTTTTTTAGTGTGTGGCATGATCACAGTTAATAGATAAAATTGGGTCGATATTACACCAATTTCCATATACTACATATAAGGATTTTCGTTTTTCTAACAAACTGTATGCCAAATATGCCAGTCAGTGTGTGCTTGGCGTTTTACATCTTAATGTATTTCCCTGGCTTTGATTATTGCAAGTTGCGAGAGTATAAAATATACTATTGCATCCAAACTTAGCGCTTTCTTACTTATTTTAATTAAAAAAAATAAAGATGAGTATTTAATATATTTTTTGTTTTTGTGATAACCATAAAATTTTATTCAAACTGTTTTTAATGGGTAAACAAAAATGTAAAAACTACCTATGCGCTCCCAAAGCACGTGCTTTTAAACCTAAACATAGACTTAAATACTTATGCATATACGAGTATAAACATGCAAACATGCTCAAATATTTATGCATTCGATCCTCTCTCCTCACGATTCGAAAATTAGTTAACATTTACGATTTATTAAAAAATGATGTAACCGTATTAACATAGGAGTGCCGTTGCGTATAAATTTACACATTTTTTTGATAAAGAAATAGCAAGAAGCTACATACATACATATGTATGGTATATAACATTATTGATGTACATATAATAATCCATATATTGGATATCTGAATAATTTATATTAAAGAAATTTAAATTTTCTTTTACGCAAGTTTTTAAAATCGCATATTTATAAATGGACATACATACATATTTATATGGAATATTGGCACATCCGGACACGCGTTGCTGTGGCTATGGTATGAAAAAAAAACTTTTATAATTAAGAGACTATTCAATGCACTAAGAATTTTTTTAACAATATCGGCGAAAACGTTATTGCGGCTTAAGACGCCAAGGAAATGTAATTGGGGTATAATTTTGAAAATATACAATTGACACAATTTGTATTAGAGCCGGTATCCAAAATAGACGGTAAACGTGGCACTGCTCACATTTAGGTAAAAACCCAAAACTCGGCACCTGCTCAACTAATTTCAACCAATTAGGCACCTAATATTAACCTGACATGCATACATTATGACCGAAATACGACAAAAAACAGCGTGGACCCCACGTTTCTATTTCGACCTTTTATTTCTGGTATTTGGATCGGTCAATCCATAAGATTTATTATCGAAATTCGAAAAAAGTCCTTTTCTGGCAATAGTATGTCTGCATACTAAAATAGCGTTGAATTCGTATCCAAATTCTTCTTAGCTCCTATACATCACACAACGATTTTCGAACTTCCAGCTGACTTTGCCCGCATATATCAATCAATATGTGACTTGTCTTAGGGGGTATTCTGGTCTAGAAGCATGAATTTCAGGTAATTTTTAAAGTGTCGTAAAAAAGGCAATATTTTTATTATCCATTTTTTAGTAATTATTTGTTAATTTTAGAAGAGTGCAGAAAAAAATTAAAAACTAAAAAAAGTAAAAAATTTCAAAAATTATAAGCTGACGAAGTGCGGGGTCTCTAAAAATTTCCACGTGACCATACCCATGATTTCAACCCTCCTAGTTATCTGAAACCAAAAAAAAAGATTATTAATCTAGAATAATGTCGCAATGGCCGGAACTACGGAAAAGTGGAAAAAAATTTTTTTTCACAAAATGGCGACTGTCTGAAAAAAAAGTTTGTTTGGATCACTTTTTCTGACTATTTCGATTTTTTTAAAGATAATAAAAATAAAAATTTGGAGATGGGGCTAGTTCCAACCATAGACAAGCCTATAAAGAAGACTCTATAAAAAATTCAAGT
Organism: Bactrocera tryoni; assembly: GCF_016617805.1. Taxonomy (NCBI): domain Eukaryota; kingdom Metazoa; phylum Arthropoda; class Insecta; order Diptera; family Tephritidae; genus Bactrocera; species Bactrocera tryoni. The sequence continues at coordinate 63,370,329 of NC_052502.1, read as the reverse complement.
AAATCGGTCCAGTAGAACCTGAGAAATCGTAGGTATCGTTCCGAAAAAGTCAGTTTTGAGAAAAACGCGTTTAAAGTTGCGCGTAAAGTCTTTTGTTCGATTAGTTCCGGCCAAACCAGTTTGGATGACGGGTCAGAAAAATAATTTGAATTTTGAAAAATCCTATTGTACACATATTCTTGAATAGTTAAACTTTGAAAATATAAAAAAAAATTAGATTTTTTTAAATTTCTAGACCAGGATATTACGTTTTCTTTTAATAATGGTGCAACTTTGTGCCTAATAAAAGCGGTTAACTTAGGGTATAATATTGGATGAACTATAGTTATATATTTTTGAAACTTCTTGAAAATAAGCTCTCGAGTATGCTTGAGCAATATCAAAAATACATATGTATGTTCAAACAGCCCAAAGCTTTTCTGTCTCCAATATAGCATTTATGGTGGATTTCGATTGTCCACCTCTCTTTAAACCGTTTAGGTTGGTCAAAGTGTGTTTAATTTAATGGTTTTGTATTTAATGGAGTAGTTTAATGCTTAAAACTAAATGCATTGGTTTACGTAGACCTTATATTTCGTTCCAAAGTCTGCCACAAAATTCTTAAAAATTTGAAGTTGTCTTCGATCAGATTTTTTCCACAGGCAAGTTCTGCTGGTAAAAATTTTCGCTTGCAATCAGCTACGCATTTAAATTAAATGTTCCACTTTTGCCAAATATTTAAAATCACATATTTTCTATAAATGGTAATAATCGGTTCTTCAGATTTAATAAGAAATAACAAAGGGCTAACCCTAAATTCTGTCAATTTATATTTGTACATTCGCTCCGAAAAATTGCCAGTAATGGCCAATACAAATTTAATAGATATTTCCTGACAAAGATTTCAAGTGGGCTGGACACACCACTGAATTGCGTAAAATAATTTGCCGTGCGAAAAGAAACCTGTCCGCGTGACTATTGACTGTGGCCGTGGCAAATGAAAATTTGGCGGACAAAATCGCATGGCTCTGATGCTTTACTTGTGTATGTAGAAGTAACAAAGGCTAATGCAGCTAACAAAATAAAAGCACTGCCTACCTCACCACTGACTGAGTTACCAGCGTTCGCCGCTTATGGCGTCACCGTTGCGGCCGGTGCAATATCTGCAACGGCGCAGCAATGCAACTGGGCGTCAAAACCTGTTGGTGTAGCTTGTTACATAATTGCCAATGATAGTGAAGCTGTAGCAGACACTATGGTGGCTGGAGTCATACACTTTATATCACACACAAACACATACATGCTTACAAAAATACAAAAATAATATACGTAGGTATAATATTTGGTCTTCTCTCATGTATATCGCTTTTTACAGTACTCTTTTATGGATAATAACTTTGTAGAGCAACTTCACAAGACCGTTATGTTATGATTTTTGGCGCGCAAAGTGTCGAACATGAATACATACGTAACATACAAATCGACTACCAAAGTGAATGTTACAAGTGCAACCAATGTTGCAGTTAATATGTATGTGTGTAAATATGTACTCTCAACCCAGAAGATGCAGCATGGCATGAGCAACAACAAGCACTTTTCAACAGTTTCCATTTAATTGCTTATAATTTTTATGTCGAGCAACATTATTTTGACATTTTAATAAATATTTACAATTTTAGTTTACAAGTGTTGAGTATGAAGTGAAAGTTTTATGTGAGTTTACACCTGAGCATACAATTTATGTAGTGCTATAATAATTTTTGAACATTCACCAAATGCATTTTTTAATACTTCGATAGGAATACATAAATTGGTATGTTCATCTACTTTTGTACTTTAAATACAGTTACACTACAATGACTGAAAAGTATTCGGCCTGACCGAGAGATCGTCACAAGCAAATAATATCGACACTAATCTTAGACTAGTAGGTACGGTTATGTTAGGTTATACTGGTCAACAGTCACACCATACAAGGACCTATATTAATTTAGGGGGTATTCTGGTTTAGAAGCCTGAATTTTAGGTATTTTTTTTGACGCGATAAAAAAAAATCAAAAATTATTTTGACTATCCAGTTTTTTACATGCTTTTTATTGACATTCTAAGAATAAAAAACATAAATAATATAAAAAAAAAATTAAATTTTAAAAAACTGCAGGTCGGCGAAGTAGAGACTAATGAAACAATGGCTCGTCTTGGTGTGCAGGTTATAAATCATTTCCGTTACCTAAACTTAAAATTTATGCGAAATCCGTGAAGAGGAAAAGTGTAGTTATCGCACTACGAAACGTTTTTGAAAAAAAAAATTACAATTTGGTGGAAGTTTGAAAAAAAAGTTTCGTATTTTGCCTGTTTTTTGTGGTTCGAAATTTTTTGAAAAAAAAAAAAATCCTTCGAAAGCTGTTCGTAGTGCGATACTATAATGTATAAGAAAGCTCTGTGTAAAATTTCATGCGAATCGGTTGATTAGAACTTGAGATATCATGCACACCGTTTCTAGAGAAGTAGTTATGAGAAAAACGAGTTTAAAGTTTGAGAACTAGTCGCGTGCAGTCGGAGTCGGAGTCACAAAATGAGCTGTAACTCGGAAAATAATTTGAATTTAAAAAAATCCTCTTAGGAACATTTTCTTGAAGGGTTATGCTATAAAAATATGCAAAAAAAATCGATTTTTTTGTAATTTCTAAATCAGAATACCCCCTTATAGCTGAAGAATTCGTCTTACTGGACTTCAACGCTTTTTACGAACTTCAAGAGCGCCTTGGTATCAAATTTTGATACTTCATCTAGTTGCATGAACTAGATATATAAGACGAGTTATAGATAGGGCTGAACAAAAGCGTATGAGATCAGAAAGCTCTTATAACTATCACTTTAATTGAGCGAATCTAGGCCATGACGTAGACATGAGAGTAAAGAGCTTATGCCAGAAATAACAACACTAAATTTTCTTTTCTTTTTTTAGAAGTTGTTCGAACTTTTTTCATATTTTGGTTATTGCCGTCATTAGAACCAGCGATACTCCAACCACTGGGACCAACCAGATGGGTCAACTGAAGCATACATTTTCTGGCGGTCCGCAAAGTAAGCATCCGTGACAGAGATCATCTGAAGAATGCGATTGATAAGTCAACAATTTGTAGTCTATCTCAATCGATGTGGCGCCGTTTATTCTCCGTTTTGATGTCGAATGGATCCATAGTAGATACCTGTGACTGTTTTGGCTTTCTCAAGGTACCCTGAAAACGCCTTGTTCTTTTCTGAGCATGTCTGACAATGAAATACACAAATAGACCTTTGGTGTGTCCCAGTGAATCCATGTTCCGACGAATGCAGAAACGCCTTCGGATTGCAGTTAAACAGAGTCACATACTGCTATGAAGTGATCTCATGATTGCGCTTGTTATCCAGAATGAGCGAACGCCGCACCTGACAGCTTTTCCATGCAAAGTGTATTTTTATACCCTGAAAAGGGTTTATTAAGGTTTCCACGAAGTTTGCAATGCCCAGAAGAAAACGTCGGAGACCCTATAACATATATAAATAAATTATCAGCATGATGAGCTGAGTGGATTTAGCCATGACCGTCTGTTTGTTAACGCGTTTACTTCTTTTTTTTATTTTTTAAGGTCACACTTATTTACGAAAATGCTTTTTATTTATTATTAATAAATGAAGTTGAAATTTTTTTTGGTTTTATTTCTGTGGACAACCAAAAAGTCTGTCAAACTTAAAGCCACTAATAACGGTTAAATTGGATACTACGTGAGACATCATTTATGTCGGTTAAATAACTTAAAGATAAATATACAAGTATAACTCACTCAACTATGAATCGTTTCCTACCAAAACTCTGGAATATCAACTTTATCGATAAGTTGATCAATGAATCATGGGTATTAGATATAGCCGATGTTCTTTTCCAACAATGTAATATTTGAGACAAAATCTCTCAGATGTAGCTTCTTTCTTTCGAATGTCGAGCATTTCTCATACAAAAAACAGTTGGTTCTAAACGATGTTATAATTTATATTTTTATACTCTACAATGAAAATGTTGCTTAACATTATCTGACGACTTTAATAAACAAAGTTGCCGCATTTCGATTCTGCGAATTAAACGTTCTATGGACGTGTAGTCTCAGAAAAGTATGGAATTGACACATTTTGGCAAACCCTAACCCCTCTTTGAGTGGAGTGGAGTTATTTGAATATGCATAGATAGAGATATATCTAATTGGGAATCGCTAATACTTCGAAACCTCTATAACTTCATATTTTGTTGAAATTCCCATGACCTCGTTCCTCGGAGATAGGAAAAGCAGCGAAGCAAGACGGATGTGTATGATATACTATATACACCTATATTTACTTATAAATATGTTTATGCCCTAAACAGGGTTTAAATTTGAAACAAAAAAGTTACTGTGATGTTTGTAACACCCAAAAGTTAACGCCGCAGACCCTGTAAAGTATTTATACGGGAACTAGTCCCTCAGTTTTCAGATATGGACCTCCAAATTTGCACATGTTTTTCTCTCACCAAGAAGCTGTTCATTTGTCAGATCCACTCTTATCGAATAACTGTAATAGTAGCTGCCGTACAAAATGACCGATCGAACTCAAGCCCTTGTATGAAAAGTCTACTATTTGACAAATTATATTTACGAAATTTAGCATTGATTATTATCGTAGAAATCGCTACAATCTCCGAACATATTGTTCAGAAGGCACTGTAGCATACAGATGCCGTAATAAAATATCTTTTTATACCGTTTTATGCTATAAAAAATACACTTTTAAAGGTATTATAGCTTCTGTGCAACCGAAGTTAACGTTTTTTCTTGTTTCTTGGAAAAACTACACGTGCGAGTCAAGTATTTGCAAAACATATTTTATTACATATTTACTTGCATTTGTAGTTCAGTAATGAAATTACAATAAATGCAAATTAACTGCAACAATCAATCACCGCCACTTTGTCTCATTTTGAAATTATGTTTATGTCAATTTATTGCATGTCTATGTGATTGTAATTAATTTGCTCACGTTTATAAAACAAATGTACATATGAGTACACTCAGAAGTAATAAAATTTATATTATTGTGTAATTATTTCCATAGAAATTTTATGGCGAATAGATACTGGTGCATATGTAGATATGTATGTTCATAGAAATACAGGTAATTTACCTTTGTGATGAAAGTGTTTATTGTTTACCAGAAATGAAGCAACGTTTACGATTATACAGCTACAGTGGAACAGATGACGAGTTCGACATAGTAAAATTTTAATTGAGACTTTAAAGGTAAATTTGTTTATGATTTGTTTTTATCTCCAGCAAAAAGCGATAAGAAATGATTTTGAATACTACGTATTGGATATTAAGGTGGAGGAAAAAATAAAATATTTCCTTAGAATAACTTGTAATTTTTTAAATGTTTTCATGTAATAAGACGATTAGGACTTGAAATACAACATGCGACTTCGTATAGAGTATCAGACGTGACAATCGATTATAAAGATCTACAACTCCTTTCCAATAAGTAGTAACTGACCGTCAAAAAATTATTGTAAACGAGTTTCCATTATATGTATTAATTATTGGAAGACCCAGTATAATATATTCCTATAGTTTCGGGTGGAAGATTTATCGATAAATTGATCAATGGATCATGGGTATTAGATATGCCGATGTTCTTTTCCAACAATGTAATATTTGAGACAAAATCTCCCAAATGTAGCTGCTTTCTTTCGAATGTCGAGCATTTGTCGTACAAGAAACGGTTGGTTCCAAGCGATGTTATAATTTATATTTTTACACTCTGGCAACTTGTTGCTACAGAGTATATGTAATAGTTTTTTCACCAAACGGTTGTATGTATCTCCTAAAGCTAAACGAGATAGATATAGGGGATATATAAATAATCAGTATGACGAGAAAAGTTGAAATCCGGGTAACTATCTATATGTCCGTCCGTCCGTTCGTCCGTGCAAGCTTTAACTTCCGTAAAAATTGAGATATCTTGATGAAACTTGGTATACAGGTTTCCCAGTACAAAAAAAATTACGAGTTCATCGATGGTCGTAATCGGACTACTGCCATGCCCACAAATCGCCATTAACCGAAAATATATAAAGCGCCATAATTAAACACTAAATTAAGATATAAATCATGCCATGTATTTGGCACATGGGACCACAGTAGCAAGGAGCATTTGGGGACAAAAAATGTTGAAAAAGTATAGGTCGACCTTAGGGGGCGGGTTTAATGTAGATATCTCCTAAACTACTAAAGCTACAGCAACCAAATTTTTAAAGCGCAAATTTTATAAGAATTCCTACAGTGTGAAAATGGATGAAATCGGAAGATTTCACCGCTTACTTTCCATATATGTAACGGTAATGTTAAGAACTACTAAAAGCTCAATAAATCAATAACTAATAACGCGAAAGACATTAAATTTCACGATGGGTGTGGCACCACTTACTTTTCTGTGAAGTCACACATCTCGGAATCCGACAGTTTGATTTCGACTAAATAAAAGTTCTTGCAAGTTGCAGGAGTATAAAACGTTCGGTTACAGCCGAACTTATCGCTTTCTTTCTTGTTTTGTTTCGATATTTTATAAACAATTAATTTTGGTTTTTTTCTGGAATATCTGCAAAAAATTTTCTGAGGGCGTTATATTGCTAATTCAAAACAAGGACTAAGTTCGGGTGCAACCGAACATGTTATGCTCAAGCAACTTGCAAGAATCAAAGCCAGAGAACTACTGTAAGGTGTAAAACCAATCATATCGAGCAAAGTCAGCCGGGTGTTCGAAAATCCTGATATTAGTTGTATAGGATCTAAGCCAAGATTTCGTTAAAATTTATCTATTTTAGGCACAAAGATACAGTGTTATGAATAAAACACGTTCTCTTACCTTCATTGAGATAACTCACATATTGGCCGATATATGCGGTACAAAGTCACTCGGAAGTTCTAAAATATTTATGTTAAGTATATGGGGGTAAAGGAAATATTGATCCGATTCAACTCATTTTTCACCTACAGACATACCATTATAAAAGAAGGATTATCTCTTAAAATCAGTTATATATATCACACATTGACCGACATTTTCGATCAAAAGTCAACTATAGGAACGAGGGTCTAAATATATAGTGATGGTTATGGAATTAAAAAAGTAATTTTTAAGAAGATTAGCAAGAAATATCAAATTCATTTAAAAGTCTATAGTTTCCGATATTTAAACATTACTAAAGATTTATGTGTTATATTAAGCTTTCGATAATCTGTATTCTCTTTGCTAAAGATAAAAAGTTAGATGATTCGATAAAGAAGTTCTTTATTAGAAAAGAAATCTTAAAATAATTCAAATAGATTTTGCAAATTTTGTAGAAGTAAGTGCTGAAAGAGATATCAAGCTAACTTCTTCATTTAAAAGGCACAAACAAGAAAATATTATTCTTGTTCGTGTTGTGAGAAACATTTTCATAGCATAAATAATCTTGAGCTTCACGATCCAACCACTTTTAAAGGAACAGGAATTGAGCTCAAGACCCACAAAAACATTTAAGCTCAGCCATCTTCAACACCATAGCGGACGTCTAATATTAGAAAGGGTCCCTTCAAAATAAGATCTTTCATTGGTCATATTCTTTGGCATGCAAACGACCCACTGTACGCTTAGCAATTTTATTGAAACGGGAACGTTTACTAAATCATACTAACAGTTAAATAAATTTCATTGTATGCACATTAAATGTCCATCACTAGAAATTTATTTAAAATACTACTGTTGACCGACAAATATACATTTGTACACAGCTACTTTTACACATTTGCTATTAACTTACAGCCAAGGGAAGAACCGCTTGTTATTTCCAATACTCGTTTTAAATGCGTATTACGAAACGTTTAAGAAGTATGGTAAATAGTTGGCTAATCGTTTTGATATTCATTGCACAAATCAAGAATATTCCTAGCTAGAACCTAGCCAAGTGTATAAAAAGCACTCATAAACGTTAGGTCAACCATTGCACTTGCAACTCTTGCAATATGAATTTCCAGCTGCTCATCGGCTTCGTGCTGGCTTTACTCGCTGTGGCTTTTGGTAAATATACTATATTTCATATATCGTTTAATACTTGATAATTCTTAAAAAATATTTATCTGCAGCCAATCCCAATCCTTTGCCAAATCCTGAACCTTATCCAGGAGGTGGTGGCGGTGGCGGCGGCGGCGGCGGCGGAGGTGGAGGTGGTGGCGGTGGTGGCAAGTGAGCAGCACAGCTCTCCACAAACTGTTAAGGATCTAAGCAAACTGTAAACCTGTATACGATAAATAAAAGTGAATTAAACGGTGAAACGTGAGTTCACTAGAATGAGAATCCTTAATTTGCTCTTATTGAAGAAGTTTAGTTTCGGTTAGGAAACTAAATATATAAAGGGTGATCCATTTCCAGGTTCCCTACTTTTTTAATGAAAAAACACAGAAACTTCAAATTTAATGAGGAATGTTTATTATCATTCGAAATAACTTTATTTAGCATTGATTTTTTGAGGATTATCTCTTTGAAATGTTGGCCGCGGATACGTGCATCCGTTGAATCCAATTTTCGATAACCCGTTCGAGCATTTTCACTGGTAACTGATGAAAGACATGAGTGATGTTTTGCCCCAAGGCCTGAATCGAAGCGGGGCTGTTCGCATAGACTTTAGACTTTACATATTCCCACAGGAAAAACTCTAACAGTGTGTTATCATACGACCTTGGTAGCCAATCTGCTCACCGAAGTGTTTACTGAATAAATTATTCGATTGATGTGATGTGTGGGATGTGGCGCTATCTTGTTGAAACCAAATGTTGCCGAGATCACGAGCTTTAATTTCAGGTATCAAATAGTCGGCGTCATTACGGTCTTTATTAACGGTTACGTTCTCAAACGGCATCATTTTTTGAAGAAATATGGACAAATGATTTCACCGGTCCACAAAACACACCAAACCGTTCTTTTTTCTGGATGAAATGACAGCTCTTGATTCTCTTCGAGCTGCTCTTCGTCACAAATGCGTCAATTTTGGTTGTTTTGGTTCGAAAACGGCGGATCTTCTTGGAACTTTTCAAGATCCCATAGAGCGAAGCGATGTCACTGGATAAGATCGAGCGGCTTCAGTTCTTGCACATGCCGTATTTCGTACGATTTCACTTTAAGATCAAAGTCCTTCCATACGTCAGTCCGAGTTGCTGCGAACGGCGCCGAATCGACTCTCCACGGTCTTCGTGTACACTTTCAGCTATTGCTGCTATATTTTCTTCACTGCGTGCTGGACGTAGTCTATTCGGTCGAATATTATCTGATAATGAATGCTAGGTCTGAAGAAGGGTGATGGTGTTGCGAATAGTACGCCAGTAGGCCGATTATGTTGGCCATAAATTGAGCGAAACACGCATTCTTTACAGAACGTGAATTTTCGTAATAAAGTTGAACGATTTGTAAACGTTGTTTAGGATGATGAAATACCAAACAATACTCAACAAAAATAACATTTTCAGCTTCACACAACTCACGCATTATCTGTCAAAAAAGGGTATTGGAGAAAGTACCGGTACTTGGATCACCCGTTACATATTTGTATGTCAGTATAAAGGGCGATATAATTTGATTAAAAATTTAATATCTCAACTATGAGTGACAAATATAGAAACCGGTTCGTAATAATGTCTACACCGGACTCGTTTGCAAATCTCATGTGTGTTAAAATTATCCAACCAATTGAACTATACAACTCAAAGGACATGAATTTTTATGAATTTTGTAAAGCAAAACCATCTCAGTTCCCCTTTAGATAAAACGGCTAAATCTACAAGGTGCGTTCCAAAGTAAACAGGACTTTAAAAAAAAACATAACAAATGGTTTTTTCGGCAAAAATCAATTTATTTTATTCAAAATAGTCCCCCTCTACTTCAATACAGCTTTTTGCACGGTCCAAAAGCATGTCGAACGAGTGTTTTAGCTCGTTCGCCGGTATGGCCGCCAGTATGCCGGTGCAAGCCTTTTGAATGGCCTCTACGTCTGCATAACGCTTTCCTTTCATGGGCACGTCCTTCGAATGTTGGATTCTGAGAAATTTTTGGTCGTCAGTCAATTTGGGCGGAACAAACCGTGCACACACCTTTCGTAAGCCCAAATGTTCTATTCTATTTCCAGGAATTTCAATGATGATTTCGGCTGATTTTTCATGAATTCACGCACGGTTTCGATGGAATTTCCGGTGATCACGGATTTTGATTGGCCCACATGTTGATCGTCATTTACATATGTATGTATGTCCTCATGACCACTTTGAAAACGTTGAAACCACTCATGCACTCTGCTACGGGATAGGCAATTATCACCATAAACTTATTTCAATTGAAATGTTTCGGTAAAAGTTTTAGCAATTTAAAAAAAAAATTTAATGTTGGCTCCTTGTTCGAAGTTCATTTTCGCACCGATAACACAAACATACTGACACTTAAAACGCAATAACTTCACTTCCAAACAATGAAATGTCTCACTCGACAATCGATAAAGTTAGCAGATTCTAACGCACCAGTCGACATATAGATCGCGCCACCAGAGGACACTAGATTAAAAAAGTCCTGTTTACTTTGGAAAACACCTTGTAAAAGTGCTTTTGGACAATACTACTAAAAGATGTTCAAGTAAGGTTATATCTGTGAAATATGTGGCACTCCGTCTATCCTTGATTTATTCTATAAAAATTCAAGGAATATTCCATAAAAGAAAAGAAAACTTGAATTATCGTAATCCTGTCTTGCGAAAAAATGTATTTAAAGGTTTTCCTGTTGTTTAAAAATATAATTTGATTACGTCTTCTTAAATGATAAGGGGATAAGGAACTTATAATAATAGTTTGAAGTTAGGCTAAAAAATATAGAAAACGGAAAAGTTTGAAGAATCCTAAATATACAGATATGTTACATCCTCCCAAGAAAATAGAAATAATAAGACTGGATAATACTCCACAGAGAGTCACATAAAACTAATTCAAAATTTATTAAAGCAAAATCTCTCACATTTAAAATTTATTTTTAGAATCTCTCAATCTCAAAATCTGTCACATTTAAAAATTGTTTTTAGAATTCTTCTCATAATATTTTTATGTTTTATCTTGGATAATGTTCCAAACCAAAAATAAATGGTTAAGGTTAACATACATATGTACATATGTAACGGGTTATCCTATAAGGGTGATTTGATTTCTAAGTGTCGTTTCGGTAATTTTTAACATGTCATTGTCTGTATTTTTCAACATTGCAGTCAGTAATATTTACAATTTCATCGTGGAAAGATATACTCAAGAAAAACTTTTACAAATTATTTAATTTCTTCGTGCGCTTTTGCCATTTTATGGTCGTAATAATGGTGTGGCAAATAAACAAAACTGTCGATTCTGGTGCGAAGAAAATTTATAAATTATTCATGAACAACCATTCTATTCACCTAAATTGACAGTTTGATGTGGCTTTTAGTCTGGGGAATCATCGGCCCATACTTCTTTCGAAATGAAGCTGGTGACAATGGAGAGCGGTATATATCGATAATCACCAACTATTTATGGCCGCAATTGAAACGAGATCTTGACAACATCTGCTTCCAACAAAACGGTGCTACGTGTCACATAGCACTTGCAACAACCGAATTATTGCGAGAAAAGTTTAGAGATTTGATTATTTCAAGAAATTGTGACATTGAATGACTTCCAAGAAATTGTGATTTAACACCATTAGACTACTTCTTGTGGGGTTATTTGAAGTCATTAGTCTCTAGGAATAAACTAGAATCTCTTCAAGCTTTAGAAGTTAATATTGAACGTGCTATTCCCGATATACGACTTGATTTAGTGGAAAAAGTATTGGAAAATTGGTTTTATCGAATTCGTTTCTGCAAAAGAAATCGTGAAGGCTGTTAATGATGTTATATTTAGAACTTAAGAACTTATATTAAGAACTTTATGATGATGATTAAATGATAAGCAAAATTTGAAACATATCTTTATTACATGCAAACCATGCCATGATATTACATCGTTTACCATTTGAGGGTAGACGATTCTTTAGCGTTCTTCTGTATTTGAGCGCAATACAAGTTCAAAATATGCGGATGGCCTGATCCCCACACTTGATTATCTGCTACTGCAGATTCTTTATCAGGAATACACTTTGAGAAAATCAAACGGGCTTTTCATATAAATTATAATACTCAACAGCCTGAACGTGGATCAAGTAATTACGACAAACTTTATAAAACACGTCCATTACTGAATAAAATGAATGATAAATGCAACAAGATAGACCAGGAAGAACATCAAAGCATTGATGAACAAATGATTAAATATAAAGGGCACAACATTCCAAAACAATACCTTCCAATGAAGCCAATTTTAAAATGTTTACAAGTGTCAGAAATCGTATACGACATTACTCTTTATATAGGAGAAGGAACTTGTTCCTCTCTTCAACTGGCAATTTCATCAGGCATTGTATTATACTTATTTTTCGAAACAAAAGAATAAAAAAAGTACTTAAACATACCTAGACCGGCTATTGTTGAGTGTCATAACAAGCTCATGGGAGGCGTAGACCTGGCTGATACATATGTTGTCAGAGCCATATAAAATCAACTACCGCCCAAAAAATTGGTTTATGAGAATCGTATACCGGTGCCTTAACACAGCAGTAGTAAATAGTTGGATGCTGTATAAACGACACCTCTAGGGTTAAGATGGAAATACAAAGCATATGTCGTTGTTAGATTTCCAACTGAGTATTGAAAAGGAGTTCATACACTCGTCTAATATCACACAAATGAATCCACAGAGGTCGTCAATCAGCAATTGCTTCGACAATTCAGACAGCGTCTCCAGCATCATCTTCAGTGACAGACGTTTCACATATGTACGTAATTATCAAAGCGATCGTAGATTCCTGAACCGCCAAAATCCATGCACTTCGATCGAAATGATCATTGGGTAGAATGGGGAGGAAAAGGAAGGTGCAGACTTTGTCAAACCGCCATTCCGAAATCCAAATACTCACAATATTGTAAGGTGTACTTATGTAACAACCCCCAAAAAACTGTTTTGTTTCATATATCTTCTTCTTCTTCTTTACTGGCGTAGAAACCGCTTACGCGGTTATAGCTGAGTATGGGCGAGTAAACTACAGCTTCCTTTTCATTGGGGGCGTTTTTTACGTGGCGAGTTCCAAATCCAGCGCACCACCCTGTGGAGGGGAAGTTTCATATCTCACATAAAATATATTGAAAATTAATAAAGGTAATATATAAAATCAATATTAACCTGTGTTTTAAAAAGGTACTACCATGGCGCATAAGCAAAGCTAAAACCAGCCGAGATACTATAAGTTCATTTTCAAGGCTCAACTAAAAACCTTGTGCCCTTTTATTCTGACATGAAAGGGTTAATAATTCTATTTTCAATAAGTTCAAATTCGAAAACAAATATGTTTTAACTATGGAATATAACTTCAAAAAGTTTATTACTCAATCTCTCGAAAAATTGGTATTTTACAGGGTAGTTCCTGACGCACCATAAATACATAAATGAGTACTGTAGTCTCTAATTTTGTATATTTGAATATTAAATATGTGGCACGTTCCAGCAAGTCGGATTGACATTCGGTCCATATTGGCGCATTTTACGTCGAAATATTAAATTAAAAGCGTACAAAATACAGTTTGTGCAAGAACTAAAGCAGTTCGACCTTTCCAAGTGACATCGCTTTGTTATATGTGCTCTTGAAATGTTCCAAAAAGATCCGACGTTTTCGAGCCAAATTTTATTCAGCGATGGGTGTATGTAAACAAGCGAAATTGCCGCATTTAGGCCAAGGACTTAAAGAGATTCGAGAGCTGACATTTCATCCAGAAGAAACAACGGTTTGGTGTGGTTTGTGCGCCGGTGGAATCATCTGTCCATATTTATTAAAAAATGATGCCGGTGACAAGGTAACTGTCAATGGCGACTGTTTTCACGCCATGATAACCGACTCTTTGATGTCGGAAAATACATGATCTCGGTGACATTTGGTTTCAACAAGACAGCGCCACTTCCCACACATCGCATCAATCAATGGATTTATTGAGAGAACACTTCGGTGAGCAGATAATTTTACATTTGCAGCTGTCGCACACTGGTCGATTTCATAGGCCAAAAATAAAAAAACAAAAGTTTGAAATTTACCACTGTTTGTATCAAAGCTATTTCTTAAAACACCAATAAAACTAACGGTAAATACATTTGTGCTCTGAGACAATAGAAACACGCGGACTGTGAATTGAAAATAGCTCATGTACATTTTTTCTATAGCTCCTGTCATTTACGAGATATATACAAAAAAATGCGAAATTCTTGGAAAAACCGGGTTTAGAGGCCCGTACTACCTCGCCGGTGTGAGTTACGACTTTGCTGCACGGGGCACTTTTTTAGAGTGAACAATTCTGAGAAATATGCGCCTAAAGTCAGAGCGATGCCATAAAATACCTCTGATCTGTAGGAGTTTAAAGATAAAAAATCACGATTGTAGTGTATTTTCCATGGAAAATTTTACAGCCCTTGGTCCAGTTCTTAATGTTAATATTAAGGGCTAAAATTTTCAGGGAAAAAAATTAGTGGACCACATTGCGTCACAAATGTTATTAATGAACGGAATGAGTCCTCTAATTTCCTATTATCAATAGGAATATGTGACTTTTATGGCAATTCTGGGCAGAGCGAATATAAGCAGAAATTTGAAAATAATAATTTGGAAGACAATAATTTATATGTCACGACAAATGTAGTTATACAGGGACATTTGTCGTGACATATAAATTATTGTCTTCCAAATTATTATTTTCAAATTTCTGCTTATATTCGCTCTGCCCAGAATTGCCATAAAAGTCACATATTCCTATTGATAATAGGAAATTAGAGGACTCATTCCGTTCATTAATAACATTTGTGACGCAATGTGGTCCACTAATTTTTTTCCCTGAAAAATGATGAATAGAATAGAATAGAATCGCAAAATGATGAAGAGCACAAATAAATTTGGAAAAACTGTTTGAATTCATTTTCAATAGGAATCAGTTTAATAAAACCTAAATGCACTAGATTTGCGCTAGATCGTGCAAAGGAATTAACTTCAAAATATTCCTGGGATTATCTTCCTTCGTCAGTCCGTAAAATTTTAATTCACGCTCCCGATCATAAGAACCTGCTGAGTCAAGCAATAAGGGCGTTAAGATGTAACGACTCCATCATACATGAAAGAACTAACGGACCGCTACAAATTTGCACTTGCTAAACCGATTGCTTTTAAGCTAAGATCCTTTCATCACCAGTCAAAGATATTATCATGGAAACATAAATCAATTTTATTAAAATCAGTTTTTGATTTAGCTGAATAATATTCAAAAAATTCCTTCTGCAGCGTCGAATACTTTCAGAGCTGGAGTGTTTCCGTCCATTCGGACTACATGACCTAGCCAGCCTAGCCGCTGTCTTTTAATTCGCTGAACTATGTCAATGTCGTCATATATCTCATACAGCTCATCGTTCCATCGAATGCGATATTCGCCATGGCCAATGCGCAAAGGACCATAAATCTTTCGCAGAACTTTTCTCTCGAAAACTCGCAACGTCGACTCATCAGTTGTTGACATCGTCCAAGCCTCGGCACCATATAGCAGGACGGGAATTATGAGCGACTTATAGAGTTTGGTTTTTGTTCGTCGAGAGAGTTCTTTGCTTCTCAATTGCCTACTCAGTCCGAAGTAGCACCTGTTGGCAAGAGTTATCCTGCGTTGGATTTCTTGGCTGACATTGTTGGTGGTGTTTACACTGGTTCCAAGATAGACAAAATTGTCTACAACTTCAAAGTTATGACTGTCAACAGTGACGTGAGTGCCATGTCGCGAGTGCGAGACTTTTTTTTTGATGACAGGGGATATTTCGTCTTGCCCTCGTTCACTGCCAGACCCATTTGTTTTGCTTCCTTGTCCAGTCTGGAGAAAGCAGAACTAACGGCGCGGATGTGAAAAGGCCAATGATATCAATATCATCGGCATACGCCAGCAGCTGTACACTCTTATAAAAGATGGTACCTTCTCTATTAAGTTCTGCAGCTCGAACTATTTTCTCCAGAAGCAGGTTGAAAAAGTCACACGATAGGGAATCGTCTTGTCTGAATCCTCGTTTGGTATCGAACGGCTCGGACAGGTCCTTTCCGATTCTGACGGAGTTTTTGGTGTTGCTCAACGTCAGCTTACACAGCCGTATTAGTTTTGCGAGGATATCAAATTCAGACATCGCGGCATAAAGGCAGTTCCTTTTCGTGCTGTCGAAAGCAGCTTTGAAATCGACGAAGAGGTGGTGTGTGTCGATTCTGCTTTCACGGGTCTTTTCCAAAATTTGGCGCATGGTAAATATCTGTTCGGTTGTTGATTTTCCAGGTCTGAAGCCACACTGCTTTAATCTTTCACACAATACTCTCGATAGAACCTTATATGCGATGTTGAGGAGGCTAATCCCACGGTAGTTGGCGCAGATTGTGGGATCACCTTTCTTATGGATTGGGCATAGCACACTTAAATTCCAATCGTTGGGCATGCTTTCGTCCGACCATATTTTACAAAGAAGCTGATGCATGCTCCTTATCAGTTCTTAGCCGCCGTGTTTGAATAGCTCGGCCGGCAGTCCGGCCCCTGCCGCTTTGTTGTTCTTCAGGCGGGCAATTGCTTTTCGAACTTCTTCATGGTCGGGTAATGGAACGTCTGCTCCATCGTCATCGATTGGGGAATCGGGAAGTGTTCCCTCCATAATTTAAGTATGCTCTGGGCATCAGTGACTAGATCACCTTTGGGGGTTCTACAAGAGTATGGTCCGGTCTTGAAACCTTCTGTAAGCCGCCGCATTTTTTCGTAGAATTTTCGAGCATTACCCCTGTCGGCCAGCTTATCAAGCTCTTCGGCCTCACGCATTTCGGCCTCTTTCTTCTTCTGTCTACAAATGCGTCTCGCTTCCCTCTTCAACTCTCATTATCTATCCCATCCCTCACGTGTAGTGGTCGACGGTAACGTTGCGGGGTAGGCAGTCTGTTTTCTCTCCGCTGTGATACGGCACTCCTCGTCGTACCAGCTGTTCTTTTGCACTTTCCGAAAACCAATGGTTTCGGTTGCAGCTATACGTAAGGAGTTTGAAATGCCGTAACACAGTTCCCTTATACCGAGTTGTTGACGAGTGCTCTCAGAGAGCAGGAGTGCAAGCCAAGTAGAAAATCGTTCGGCTGTCTGTTGTGATTGCAGCTTCTCGACGTCGAACCTTCCTTGTGTTTGGTGGCGTGGGTTTTTTGCTGCACAGAGGCGGGTGCGAATCTTAGCTGCAACAAGATAGTGGTCCGAGTCGATGTTAGGACCTCGGAGCGCACGCACATCTAAAACACTGGAGACGTGTCTTCCGTCTATCACAACATGATCGATCTGGTTGGTAGTTTTTCGATCCGGAGACAGCCAGGTAGCTTGATGAATCTTTTTATGCTGGAATCTAGTACTACAGAGAACCATATTTCGGGCCCCGACGAAGTCGATCAGCCTCAACCCATTTGGGGATGTTTCGTCGTGGAGGCTGAATTTACCGACCATAGTGCCAAAGATATCTTCTTTACCCACCCTGGCGGTAAAGTCGCCAAGCACGATTTTGACATCGTGGCGGGGGCAGCTCTCCTAAGTGCGCTCCAAGCACTCATAAAAGACATCTTTGGTCACATCGTCCTTCTCTTCCGTCGGGGCGTGGGCGCAAATCAGCGATATGTTGAAGAAACTCACTTTGATGCGGATTGTGGCTAGACGTTCATTCACCGGAGTGAATGATAGTACCCGG
Organism: Bactrocera tryoni; assembly: GCF_016617805.1. NCBI lineage: Eukaryota > Metazoa > Arthropoda > Insecta > Diptera > Tephritidae > Bactrocera > Bactrocera tryoni. The sequence continues at coordinate 63,352,387 of NC_052502.1, read as the reverse complement.
CGACAAAGTCTCTCTCCCAGCACGAATCCCACACCAAACTTGCGCTCGTTTATATGGCCACTGTAGTAAATGCCACAAGGACCTACTCGTCTCTGTCCTTCCGTCCATCGCATTTCTTGGACGGCGGTGATGTCAGCCTTTATTTTTGCGAGGACATCAACCAGCTGGGCAGCGGCACCTTCCCCATTCAGGGACCGGACATTCCAGGTGCATGCCCTCAAATCGTAGTCCTTATTTCGTTTGCCATGGTCGTCATCAAAAGGGGGGTTTCTCATCCGAGGCTGTTGGCTGTTTTTCATTGGGGTGAGCTTTTTACGTGGCGGGTCCCACAACCCTATGGGGATGTTTCGCCTTCTCACTTTAGGTCGCCTTCGAACGGATGTTCTTAGGCTACCCAGAGGATACTTGGTCAAAGACCGGAAGTAGTGAGCTGCTTGAGTAATATTTAAAAGAATCGTTTCTGTCCACTCTCATGTGAATGGCGATCAGAGAACTTTCCTTACTTGCGTGAACTTCTACACATGACTCCATCCTCCATGCCCATGTATATAAACGAAAAATCTTCTCAACTTTTGAGAAAACAATCTGAAATTTTGCAAAGATTTTTTTTCTCACCAAGAAGCTGCTCATTTATGAAAATCACCAATTTCGGTTAACTTTTACATACATATGCACTTCCGGTGCTACCTTTTGAGGTATCTTCCCGACATTTGGCCTTATTATTATGCAAGACATTGTGTAAAGTGTAAAGATATTTTATGCTATAAGTAATACATCTGTGAAGGGTATTATACCGTAGTTAACGTTTTTTTTTATTTTTTAATAAGATTGTTTAAAAAATTAACGACATTTTTAAAACTGAAGAAACTGTGCACTTAATTGCGTATCGATGACTAAAATTATTAAATTTTACAAACTCCGTTAAACGGAGTTGACGTAATTTGCACAGTACTATTTGACCTCACATCATAAATAACAGCATAATAAAAAACGAACCAGAAGTAAACATATTTTCTACAAAGTATATAGTAGACGTACGTACATATGTATGTATGTATTAATATATGTGGGTAAGTGCAAAAGCAGATCTTTTAAGGCACATGCATTGCAATATTTGTATGTAGTTGGTCAGCAACCTTTCAGACATGCAATGAAATGAAGGCGCATGCGTGAAAGCAGCCAAAGGTCAACCGCTTTTAACTGTGCAATCTTGTCGTACACTTCGAACAACTAGTGTTTTCCTCCTCACTAAACAATTACAATAAGTAGTCCAATCAAAACAGCTGGAGCGCGCGGATGCACACATATGTATTGTGATATTGCGCAATGTATAAACAATGCCATTGTGCATTTTCAAACTGACAATTCGTAAGTGATGTTTGGCGCCAACATGGAATCGCTAGAGCTGCTGCAGGCCATTTTGGAGTATAGCGCATGTGTATCGCTGCTGCTGGACGTAGTTGAAGAGCAGCGCTTGGAGGACTATTTAAAATTTATTAAGTATTTTATAGTGTGATGTAGAGTTTAAGCGCAAACCAAAGTTAATTAAGTAAAATAAAATTTTTGATCCACTGAAATTATGCGAAAAATTTTGAACAAATAAAATTCGAAGTGCATGCATTGAAATATACAAGCAATGCGATTTATTTACACCATTGAAAATTTCTTGAATATTTATAAATATATTGTAAACGTATTTAAAAGGCATCTTCAAGTGGTGTTTTAAATATCGGTTATACCATCTGCTTGCAACTCTTGGAGAATACAGCTGGTTGCCACGAAAATGCGCTCACAACTAAAATAAAAATATAAACGCAAAATTTTACAAAATTTACGTTTCATACTTATCTGTTTGCTTATCCGTTTCTCGTGAACATTTATGTAATACATCCAGTAGTGAGTCCTTTTTAATTTGAGGATGTATTATTTCAAATATTTGCAAAATGTTTTCCTCATCGATTGAGTTATCCATACTTAACTGAAGGTAATGTAAATAATAGAGGTATAAGTATATTTAAATGAAGTGTAGTGAAACATAGAGGTCTGTAAAATCAAGAGGTGTAGACTTAACTAAAGATAAACCATTAATATTTTTACTATTTTGTTCCTATAGCTACTTCGAATATCAAAGATTCAAATATTGAGTTCCAAATCGACTAACAGGAAAGCGAAATAATACTATGAGCACTAATTAGTAAGACTTTGTTCATAATTTTAAAATTATTACTTTATTCTTCAAAATCTATGTCGTTCCACTCAAAGTAATCTACCTTGGCCCCAATACCCGTGTGGCAACGTTTTTTCCAATCCTCGAAACAGTTGTTAAAGTCAATTACCGGAATAACCTTCAATGCGCGTAGTGATTCACATTTAAAGGTCTTCAATTTACTCAAAACAATTTCCCCGGAGCGTGCGTTTGAGTTTGCTGAATAGCCAGAAGTCACTCGTAGCTAAATCCGGCTAATGCGGGCGTTGCAGCACGATATTGGCTGAAAATGTGGCGAAAAACTCCCGAAGAATCAATGCAGTATGCGACGGTGCATTATCGCGGCGCAAAAACTAAGAGTTGTAAACTTATAATTTCGGCCTCGTTTTACGAATAGATTCGCGCAAACAACGCATAACACTCAAATAATATTCATTGACATTGACATTGCGGGTCGGAAGGAATTCGAAGTGCACCACTTTGCCACGATATTAGGCCGATGGAGCGTCTGTTTCAGGGTCATAAACATAGATCCAAGACTCATCGCCAGTTATAATTCGTTTCATGACATCCTAGTGGTTGGAAAGCATTGTTTTGCAGACGTTAACGCGACGCTGTTTTTCGAAAAAATTTAGTGATTTTGGAATCAATCGTGCTTTCACTTGTTTTAGGTCCAAATGATCTTTCGAAATGGATCTTTGCGATATTCAAACTATGTCAATAAAATCTCCGACTTTTAATAGTCAAGTCAATTCTCAAGCACCAATTCCTATTTTTTATCGACGTGTTGATCATCAGTTGAAGTTGATGGCCGTTTTCGACCCTCTTTGAATGATTTCTACCAAACAACAAGGCTTGCTCGCGAACAACAATTATCACCGAAGACTTATTCCAACATTTAGCACGCTTCGGCACCAGACATTTGATTTCGCACACAAAATTTAATGGAACTTCTTCGCTAAATAATTTCACTCATCGGAAAAATCGGCGAAAGCACTTTATGTACTTCAGAAAGATACTATACGCTAATGATTATTTTGATATGATATTTGTACGAAATTTCAAAAAAAAAGTTGCTTAATATTATTAAAGAAAAAAACCATTAACGTCGACTGCACCGAAACTATAATACTATTCACAGTCGGCCGATCTGAATAAAATGTACGGGGATTATAGCGATGCCTCAGATAGTAATCTGAACCAAATTTTGTGACGATAGAAGAAATACCAAAGTTTCCATACAAGAGCTTGAAATCAGTGATTCACTTTGTATGAAAGCTATATGATACAGTTGTCCGCTCTGAACTATTTCTTCGATGATTCTGACCTCAAGAGAGTGGTAAGAGGCAATCGCAGAATTTAGGCTGATTTTAAGGCAAACATATTATAAAAATGGTATTGAAAACAATTTCCAATCTGCAAAACGGCTCAACAAAGCAGAAATTTATTGTAATTTCCCTAATTACAAAGGAAAATATTTAAATCGTTTGCCAAAAGTTTTTTTTTAACAATAAACTTATATTTCGATAATCTAGGTGGAATTTAGTGAAGATATGTCGGGAATTAAAAAAGTTTTGCATGCAAGGTCTTGAGTTCGATCAATCAGTTTCAGCAGGCGGTTCCGATAAATGACCAGCTTTTTGGTGAGGAAATTACATGTATACAATTTCATATCGATATCTCAAAAACTGAAGGTCTAGTTTGTTTATATACAGACAGATACACGGAAATCGTGCTCATTCGACTATCACACTGCTTTATATACGTATGTACTTGATAGGGTCTCCGATGTTTCCTTTTAGAATTTACAAGCATCAACACTCATTCGTTATACTCGTATCTTAAAAAAGCATTCCTCATACATACTATTCAACTTAAGTCTTAAACAGTTTTTTTCCTATGAAGAATTTTTCACATTAACTTATCTAATATGCGACTGCAGTATTGTTTGATCTCTATTTTGAAAAACACAAAAAAATATTTTGTTCTAATAGCGAGCTTCTGTTGGCAACTCACCATTGGGGAAAAGTCTTCCAATTTAATCCATGACTAACTCCGAGTCGATTAATAAGGTCAAAACTACAAACCTATCTTATCTGAGTTTGTAGTTTAGACAGATAAGATGAGAGCAGACATCACAAATACTCTTAGAAGCAGAAGTTGGACGAAGTATCTAGCTGATACGAGTATATGTATAAGAGCCAATAAACCTTTCTGATTTCAGTTTAAAGAAACAAAAATATTGTTTTCTCCAAAAATAATTTCTACTGAAAAGGTAAATTTTTTCTCTCTAAATTAACAATGATTTACTCCAGAAACCCGATTTTTTTACTGAACCTACGTTAAGCGGTCTTCTACAACTAATAAAAAAAATTAAAAAATTGTTATACCCACCAAGCCATTTTTGCGCATAATACAGTATCGTAAACACTTCGCATTGTGAGATAAATTAGTGCGAGAACCCTTCACTATTTCATCAAAACTCTCTGTAAGAGAAAGAAGAAAAACACGCTTGTCTATACTTTAAAGTATGGTTAAGTTACCATCGGTTATCTGCACTTTGACACTCTGAGCCGAATCCTCGTAGCAATCTTCAATCGCAGCCTCGGCCATAACACGAAGTGAATTATAATGTGGCGGTTCAGATTCAGCAGCAGCTATTGTTATTGCTATAATTTCATCGAAAATTAACTTCAAGAAACAAACTTCTATTATTGTAATCAAAACCCACTGAATACTGAAGACACTGCTAAAATCGGTAGCACAATAAGAATTTCCATTATGTCTTCCAAATCCAACGAAGTATTATAAACCAGAACTAAAATTCAACTGAAAAGCGAATATTATTTCATTTCAATGCAAAGGTATTCTGAAATATCACTTCTCCGCAAAGAATTTACATTTAATATACTACGAATGGATGAGAACATATCTCACGCTGAATGAATATAATATATTACTCAAGTGAAGTTAGAAGCATTCCCACAATAAATTTTTGTGATTTGGCCCATTGGATCTAGTAAACATAGACGTATAGTATACCTTAGCAGTCGCAAAAACTAAGCAAACCTGATACGAATTGGACAAATCCATCGAAAACTCTATAACAACAATAATTTGTTAGCAATATTCGCATAAAAAAACCATTCAATATTGATTGAGATATTTAAGTATAGAGACATATATGATATATTTGATTTAATATATATTTTTATTTTATATATTGTATTGAGGATATAAAAGCTGAATCGAAGAAGGCTCTGAGGATTTTTCCAAGTGCTTTGATGACTGGAAAATTCATTGGCATAGTGTATTGCAGCAGGAGGGGATTACTTTGAAGGAGATGAAATGGGCAAAATTCACCTTTCAATTTGATCACAGTAGTATGTATATATTTATGGACCAAATAGTTGTCTCGACATTTTAGTGCACTACATGTGCTTATCAAATACACTCGGTTAAAACACGTGATCTCGAAATTCTACCACATTTTGAAGATAAAGATGCCTATTTTCATAATGGTATTCTTTGAAACTACTAAAAGAGAACTTGGACACGAAGAATGGGTGAAATTGGACAAAAACTTACACCACTTTACAGATCTAAGGGTCTCCTATTTTACAATTTTTATGGATGTTTTAAACAATCTAAATAAAATTGTTTATTATGGATACGCCGGTTGTAATTAAGGATTTGACTACACTAATGTAGTGGCAACTTTATCATAAAGTTTGACATTTTTGCTATTACACTTACTAAGAACGTTTTGACAAACGACTCCTACTTATGTTATTTACAGTAACTTTAAATATTCATTTTGTATCATTTACAAGCTTCAACGCGGATTAACTTAGTAACAGTGCATGGATGAACTTAATTCAACTTTTGACGATGAAGTTTTATCAAGAACTAGCGTGCATTGACTGTAAGCTGAATTTAATCGAGGTGCTATATGATTCCAAGACGTATTTCGTGAAGGTCGTCCACAATCAGTTGTTGTTCCGTAAACTACCATATTGAAGCATGACAAATCATGAGATTGAGACACCTACGGGCATGAACATTTGACTGTAAGCAATTTAGTTCACGTTGGACCCCACACAATTTCTCAAATCGGTCAAGAGAAATGTTAACAAAGTACGATAGCGTTGCTTCGAAAACCGTCTATATCATCCTAACAGGTGATGAATTGTGGACTTACGCGTATGAGCTGAAAAGTAAACAGCAATCAACTGTATTGGTGTTTCCAGATGAGTTGAATCCAACAAAAGTTGTTCTTGCATAAGACACTTCGAAACAAATAATTGCATGTTTTTTGAAAAAAACCAGACATATCGCAACCAACAATAGAACAACGCCGAACAGTGAATTCTGAGTGGTACTCGTATACAACCATTTGTTTGCTAGTTTTCTTTCAATAAATTAGAAAAACTAACTGCCGAAAACGGCTCACTCTTCACCACGAAATCTTCGCTATTTCTACAGGGATGTTTGTTAAACAATCTTTTCATAAGCAAACATACTAATACATGTATGTATGTGTAATATTTAATAATGTACTCTATTACAAAATATATTGGTGAGAAATAAAGGCTTTGTAGTCGAAAGTATTGAACTCGTGATAAAATCTCTGTGAAAGGAATTCAAGTATACTAATCTAGTGAAACTTAGGAACGTAACGGTACTTAATAAAAATACACGTGTATACAGTTTAATAACACAATTTTCGTTTAATTATCCCGACTGGTTGCGAGTTTTTAGTTTTCATTGGTAGTGTTCTTTACGTGGCGAGTCTCAAGCCCAACGCACAACCCTTTTCTCCGGGGGAAGCAGAGAAAGAGGAAGACCACAACTCCGTTGGAAAGACCAGGTGGAGAAGGACCTGGCTTCGCTTGGAATCGCCAATTGGCGCCACGTTGCGAAAGCAAGAAACGACTGGCGCGCTGTTGTTAACTCGGCTATAATCGCGTAAGTTGTTTCTACGCCAATAAAGAAAAAGAAGGTTGCGAATTTTAAAAATTTGTTCTGTTATAAGTCTTTCCATGGGTACATAGTAGTCGTCTAATATAGTCAGTTTGAAATTGTATGGTCGACCCTATGATAGGTTCTGGAAGTAATGTTTATATAAGTATTTAATTATTGCTCTTTTAGTTTTCGTATTCCACAATTTCGTAGGAATTTGTCGATGCAGTTTTAGTTTTGAAAGACGGTCGGGAGATCGTTGAAGACGTACCTGGCTGTGGACAATGATGAAAATCGTCAGAGAAGAGTTATGGAGATGGCAAGAGAGCTCTCGCAAGTCCTTTTGAATTATTTCGGTGCATATTTTGGATATGAGATGCGTTTTTGCTCGACTTGTCCCGATAAAACTGAATTTTTTTCAAAAAGAGTATACTTACAGATCTCCTTGGACATGTTTGATCGTGCGAACTCCGATCCCACTTTCATGGAGAGGATTAAAATTGCCGATGAGGCATGAGTTTATGAGTATTGACATATTTAGTACCAATGAAAAAGCTGAGAAAGCAGCTACACCATAAAAACTTGATATTTTTCTTAGGCGGTAACTGAAACAGATCAATTCTTGCTTCTAATCTAAAATTGATATTATAGTACAACTCGCACTTCAAGCATTCTAGTATAATTATTTATTTACTAAAGCGTTACATATTTTTTTACAATTTTAAAACAGAGAGTACAGAGAAACAGCTGAAATTAAAATATGGTTTATGAATAATAATTTTTAAGCCAAAATCGTCATCACGTATATCCAAGTTTGCCGTTCAATTGAAGCAAATTTAAACACGCCCCATTACAAAGCCAATTTCCTTTGCTTTGGCATGCATGCAGGAGCGATATTCCTCAGCTGCTTCACAACTGCAAATGTAAGATACCAATTCATTCATTATTTACTATACAAATCTTCAAAATTATATGCATTAACCACTTACTGATCCTCGTTTACGTCAATGTCAGCACATGCGTCTAGAACTTCCACGCCCAAGGCATGTTGCTCTTCATTGCCGTTGGCGATAACTTCCAAAACCTCCATGGCTTTTTCTCTATCAAACTTACCATCACCATTCATCTTATGGAAATTGTAGCAAAAATCAATAATCACATACATTTCATGATTTGTTGCATGTAATCAAAAAGAACTCAACTCACCACACCGAATCTTTTCATGACGCATGCACCCAGACATTTTTCCGTCATAGTCTCAGCTGCTTCGAACTTCAAAACCGACTCAACCTCATCTGTAATTTGTTTCGCAATAATAATTAAATCTTTTCGTTTAAACAGCGGATCTCATTTACCATCTGTTGCACCAACTTCTTCTTTACACTCATTTGCAACTGCTTTCGCCTCTTCGTAATTGCACTGTTTTGGAAGAAAATGAATTATTCTTGTATGCAAAGAAAATATAGCCATCTGCAAGCATTATTTGTTAAGATTTTTTCACATAATTTCCACTGGTGTCTAGTTAATAGCTTAATACGGGGACAGCTAAAGAATTTATACGAAGGGTTGATAAAAGATTAAGGAAAAGTGACAAAAGCAACCTCTTCTTCTTCGCTTTGTTTTGTGAAATCTATTTAACTTTTAATAATTTGAGCTTTACTGTTAGATCAAATGTCTTGAAAGTATTATAGAGGGCTCCATTTTCCGTATTAAGAGATAGTTCTCTGACACGATGCAGCGGAAAGTGACGCTTGAGGCTTTCAAAGTAGAGTGATGCCTTTTTGATTCACTAACCTGAAGATTAGTAGACAGGGTACCTTGACAAACACCACAGAGAACTGATAACTCAGTCTAAGAATGCCGAGAAAGTGAACAGCACACACCAAAATAAAGTTCTCGACAGCGAGAGTAAAATAAATGACTTAGACAAGCTTCACCGTGTTTGATGGTACGAGTATTTAGCTGTATTTATTGAGCAAACTTTCTTCGTAATACGTTCTTATTGGTATATAATTGATTTTCCAAATGTTTTGGGTTTCGAATTTTTAGCAAAGTTCCTTTACTTTCGATCTGTTCTCTGAAATGTAGGACATTTTCTCTTTTCTGATATGTAGCACTGGCACTCACTCGTGTTTAGTTATGTGTCTTATTGAACTTTTTTGGAATATCCGCTTGAAAAAATGTCAAATATTATAATTGTGGTATATGTAATAAAGACCTCTTTTCGCCGTAATGTTTTGAAAAACTCTCTTATGTGCTGTTCATTTTAAAATTTTGCCCAGTCTTTCAACTACACTTTTAATATACCTTAGCGTTTGATATAAGCGCTACACAAACAATCAAGCAAATATTAAGGAGCTTCATTTTTTTAATTAACCAAACGTTATTTTTAAAATAAGAAACTTCGACCGTTCAATCTGGGTGTCAACAATTCTAATATTGTCTTCTTCAGAGCGTTTGCTGTGCTTTTATATGCTATAAGTCATGTGAGGATCTTAGCAAAAGACTAAAAACTAATAAAAACTAATCAAAGTTGCGTGCAAACTAAAATTAATTTTTACACATGTGAGTAAATATGTTTTTGAACAATTAAAATGACATTTGCCTTGCGAATTGGTTGCTCCAATCATTAACGTTTAACGAGTTGTGGGCAGCAAATCATTCAAGATTTTCACACAATAAAATAGCGATCAATTAAAGAAAGACAATTGACAATGCGAGTGCGATCGATTAAAGTTTTAAGGCTGGGAAATTATGGCTCAAATTGGATGTTTGTAATTACTGACAGCTGATAGATGTGAGTCAGCGTGGCCCTCATGGAATCTTAGTTTTTTAAAAAACATGAAACGAAATCGAAACCGATTGAAGTCAACTTATTAGATCTACTGGCAAAGGAATGAAAATATCGCAAATACTATAGACGAACTCAAGGCAACATTCACGTCGAAGTCAACAAAATTGTTTAGTATTATAAGCTTGTCTTGCTGAAGTACATAAAGTGCATTCGGCGATTTTCACGATGAGTGAAATTATTCAACAAAGAAGTTCCATTAAATTTTGTGTGCGAAATCAAATTCGTGGTGATGAAACATTCCGAAAGTTAAAAAAAAACCTTCGTTGAAAATTGTTTGTCGCGAACAAGTGTTTTTGATTGGTACAAATTATTCAAAGAGGGTCGAGAACACGTTGACGACGAACCACGTCCAGGACGACCATCATCATGAAGTGATAATCAACATGTAAATAAAATAAAGGAATCGGTGCTTAGAAATCGACGTTTAACAGTCAGAGACATCGTTGAAACATCGGAAAGATCACTGAAAACCATTTTGAAAGATCGTTTGGGCATAAGAAAAGTGAAAGCACAATTGATTCCAAAATCACCAAATTTTTTCGAAAATCAGCGTCGCGTTAACATCTGTTTAACAATGCTTTCCGACTATGATGAGTATTATTAATGACGATGAGCATTGGATCTATTCTTACGGCCGGGAAACAGATGATCAATCTTCCGAATATCTTTGCAAAGATGAGCTGAAGTCGAAAAAACCACCTCAAAACAGGTCAAAAATCAAGGTTATGTTGACAGTTTTCTTCGATTATAGAGGTGTAGTGCACTCCGAATTCCTTCCGACCGACCAAACTGTCAACAAGGAATACTACGAGTATTTCAGTGTTATGCGTCGTTTGCGCGAATCTATTCGTAAAAAGAGGCCGAAATTACGGGTCGACAATTCTTGGCTTTTGCACCACGGTAATGCACTGCCGCATACTGCATTGATTCTTTGTAAGTTTTACACCAAATTTTCAACCAATGTTTTGCCGCAAGCACCATTCGCCTAATTTAGCTTGATGTGACTTCAGGTTATACAGAAAACTCAACGATTTCGAGAAAACCATTTTGAGTCAATTGAAGACATTAAACGTGAATCGCTACGCACATTGAAGGCTATTCCGGAAATTGACTGTAACAACCGTTTCGAGGATGGGAAAAGCAATCGGGGCAATTACTTTAAGGGGGCGACTTAGATGTTCAAAAATAAATTAAGAATTTTAAAATTATGAAAAAAGTTTTATTATTATTTGCTCATAGTAGCATGTAAATTTGGCAGAAAAAGTCTGCGTACTAGTGGTAACCGCCCGCATAATAACGAGAAGTAAAAGTGTCGGAAAATTATAAGTTTGCTTGTGCAAGAAATAAGCTCCTCTGAAAGGAAAATAATGGTTAAATTTTAAGAAGATTGAAAAACGTGCTGTAAAATCGATAAAATTCTTGGAATAACAAATTTTTATAAAAAAACGGATGGCTCCTCTCTGAACTACCCATCGTCAAGAAACCGTCGACCGATAGTTGATATTATATTCTTATATCAAACATCTTATATACAAGGTCTGTCGCAAAAGAAACAGGGCTGTTAAAAAAACAACAAAAAATTTATTTTTTTCAAAATTTATAATTTTTTATTCAAAGTAGTTTCCTTGTGCTTCGATACAGCGTTTAGTCCGGTCAATTAGCATTTCAAATGAGTGTTTAAGGTCATTTTTCGGAATACTCTTGAGAATATCGGTCGTCGCCTTTTGGATAGCTGAAATGTCCTGAAACCAGTGTCCTTTCATGGGCAAATGAAGTTTTCCAAATAGGTAAAAATCACAGGGGGCCAGTTCAGGTGAGTAGGGTGAGTGATTAATGGTTAATATGGAGTTTTTTGTCAAAAAATCAGTGACAAGCGTCGACCGATGGCAGGCACCAGGACCCTGCCTCCCTGTATTGTGGTCGAGCACGACGAATGCGTGACAAAAGACCCTTCATAACACCAAGGTAAACCACAGCATTAATCGTTTGGCCAGGTGGGACGAACTCTCGGTGTACAATACCCTCGGAATCGTAAAAACAAATCAGCATTGTCTTCATTTTTGACTTCTGAAGACGACCGACTTCTGATTGTCACAGAGGTCCTCACGACCTTTTTGGAATCGCTTAAACCACTCATGCACATTACTACGGGATAGGCACTGATCACCATAAACTTTTTTCATCATTTGAAATGTTTCAGTAAACGTTTTCCCAAGTTTAAAACAAAATTTAATATTTTCTTTTTGCATTTAACGACAAATGTCAACAAGAGATCAAACTTTTTATTTTTTTTATTTTATAGGTGGTGCCACCAGAAACAGTTATATTTAAAAAGTTCTGTTTCTTTTGCGACAGACCTTGTATATGTTAGAGCGTTTTAATCGCATAGAGGATGTTTAATTGTCCCTTCCTCTTCCACCTCCTGAGAGCTTCTCCAATAGTCGTTATGTATGTGCCATTCCCAGTCTCATGGCAAGTCAACCAATTAGACAGTGACCGATTATTACTCCTACTTGAGTTCTTATATCATTTACCTACATACCTGGAAAGGGTAACAAAAAATTACAAACATCTCAGTCGCCCAATCCAGGACGGTCAAAATATTAGCACAAAGGCGCACAAATTAAGGAATTCATCTCTCTTGTCAATATGCAAAATCGTAATGCTTTCACGAAAGAGCATTCAAACAAACTCTGAGAGTTTAGTTTTTCTGATGAGCACAAGTGGAAGAATTGGTACTGGAAAGTGACTACTAAGGTCAACGTCCGGTGTGTTTAATGTGGGTACCTGTTGACGACAGCCTTACCCCACGGCGCTCAAAAGCACAGCGGATCAAATGATCAGCGCCCTGAGAATGCTAAGCATTTTCAGTACCAATTGGCAGTGTGGAATGGACACACTAACCACCTTGGTAGGGTTCGAGGCCTATCTAAAACCTCTTTCGTGCTTTGGGGTGGCGACCCGGTTGCAATGCAACTCCACATCGAACTGAAAAAGTCAGTTCTTCCCGCATTTGGGTTTTAACCACAACCACCATGATACTCCCCGAGGGGCCAGTCCGCATGAGCAGGTTCGAGTTACCTCTAAGGGCTCCTGCTCTCCGTGGTACCAGAATTAAGTCTCCGGTCAGACCTCGTAGCCGAAGCTAGTACCAGTTGAGCATCCATACGACTCTGGACTGGTGGCCGGGGTTGGACCCCATACATACATCACATACACACACCAATCATACATAATCTAACCCTAATTCCCAGCTAACCGCCTTCGTCGCTTAAAGAATTCACGCACAAACGACCCTAACTGTTCGGTATTCCGACTAGTGGAGATCACACCACTAACATAACATCAACGGAAATCCAATCATTCTGCAGCAATGAGCCACTCAAACGCCTTTTTAACCTGAATGCAACAGCACGCTGTATGACAATCAGGTCAAGAGAAGGTGCACCTAATAAAACCTGCATCGCATCCGTTGAGACGGTGCGACATACAGGCAAACAAGCAAGCATCATACAACGCTGCATTGAGAGGAGTTTTTTGTGACCCCAAGACAGTCGTGGCTACCAGCCACCATACAGGGGCTCCATAACATAACCAGTAGCTTTAGTTACTCTACAATGTTTCCAAGCAGCTTCGAACACCACCATAATTTATCATCAAAGAAGTGCTGCACGCAGAGTGGTTTCGAATCGCTTCGATAGAAAACTCTAAACTGGTCTATTCCATGCAAAATCCAAAACAGATGTTTTAAAATGTAGGGTATATGCTACTTCCCATTAATTTTTAAGAAGTAAACCTTTATTCGATTTATATACCTTGTGCACAGACTTTTTGTAATGGAATTTCAAGTTGTTCGTTTTATAAAATAAACAAACATCTCTCGCATTTTATAAAAAAAAAATATATAAAAGCTTTTTTTTCAACAAGTATTTTACCTTGTAAACAGACTTTTCCTACCTAGTGTAAATTACAAATATAAAAAGCGGTTTGTTATTTCAAAGGTTTGCAATGTTTACAAGTCGACTTGAAAGATGGCGCTAATAGAGCTTTTCAAACACTAAGACCCAAAGGAAGTGTGGAATAGTTCTTTATTTCATTACGATCCATACAATCTCGGATAAAAGTCCCACTATGTATAAAGCCGCTTGATCATTACCCGGCGTACCAAAATAAAAATATTCAACTCGAATGTTAAGTCTACACTTCTTATAGCCTAATCACAGTCACCCGAAACGCTATCGACTGGAATTCACAAGGCAGCCGACGAAAATATCGATTCGTACTAACATGGAGAAGGAATTCGGTCATCCAAATATACTCAAAAAAGTTGGAGTCAAATCAAGAGGCACAAGACCGAAATGGAAGGATCTCCTCAAACTTACTTCGTTCTTGTGGCTGTTCTAATGATGAATGGTAGCGGCAAAAGACTTTATCTCAAAAGGAATTGACTAAAGCAGGGCTACTCACGATATAGCTCATTTGACTCCCTGCAAAATCAATCGGCTCTGTTTGGCTGCGAAAAAAAAACATTTTACACAAACACACTATTTTTAAGAACAACACACAAAATGATCAGAGGAAGCAAATTAACTTGCGCTGGCGCCGTTTTACTATCGGTAGCTCGTTGAAAGTTTTTTTGAGAACTATGTATATATTGTAATATTTGTTGTCGTTTACCTCCGGTAATAAATCTTGTGGACACACCTAGGCTAATATACCTTAGTTCATTGACACCAACACACACATTGACACGAAATTCATCAACTAATCTTTCCGAAATAACCAATCCGTTTCCGAATTCAGATATCTGATTTTAAACGCAAATTTTTGTTTGAAAAATATGTCATAAGGAAGAGCTCGGCTCCGACTTGTCTACCAGATATAGATAAAGTACTCGTACATATTTTTAATTTCCCGGCTTAGCCTCGTTATTTCAAGAAAATATTTCTAAAAAGGTTCATCAGTTATAGTAGACTAAAGCTCTCTTCAAACTCTCCACCAATTAATATTTACTCTTACTTTTTCATTTGCATTTATATATTTATTCTTGTATTTACATATATCATATTCATTTTTTGTTTTCTCAACAAAAGCTACTCATTTTCTGTAATGTACGTATTTAAAGTACCTATCAGCTGGTCAGCAACAACTTAGACTTTAGGTAAAATCTTAATGCCTTTGGACTTCGCACTCTCGATAACGCATTGACGAAAAGCTTCAGCGTACTCACATCTGCGAATTGAGGCAACAATAAAATGCTTAAGTGGTCAAAAAGATTACTGGCATTGTCACATACTCATCGCTACTTTCCGGCGTGCTCTTGCATTCGTTATAAGTCTCCATGCTCAGCTTCTCAAAATCTGCATCGCCACCAGATACCTGCTTTATGTAAGCTATAGCTGCAGCTTCGACCACTTTGTTATTTTCATCCAACTATTCAAATACCAATATTTGATTTTTAAAGTTTCGAAAAATCTTCAAATTGCATACTCACAATGCCGATTTGTTTCATAGTGCAAGCATTAAGACACTTTCCTTTGTCATTAGCGGCGGGCTCATATTTGAACAATCGTGCTACATCGTCTGCAAGATTAATTTAAAATTAAAATATTTTATTTATTTTCATTGCTATGATGCCTACCATCACTTGCACCAACTTGCCCTTTACATTCTTCAGCGATTTTCTTAACTTTCTCCCCAAATTCATCTGCCTAAATTTTAAAAAGAATATTAATCATTTCCTAAAATTCATTGTCCAGAGATTTCAAATAAATAATTATAAGACCACAATTCGTAATACCATATATAGTAGCTCTGAGTTTGCCCCGTTACTTGAATTAGTACTAACCGTTGCGGTAACAGTCTAATTATGTTCGAAAAATTGTACTGATAGTTATCACAATGATAAATTAAAACTGTATTCTAACAAGTGAAGAGTCTTAAAAACTACCTCAGAAAGTTTTAAGCGGAAGCTTTCAAGTCAGGAATACTCTTTAGCTTTAGGATTGTTTCTTGTGACGACCCAAGGTAGTCATTTTTTTCGTAGGTATTCACGAACTACCGAGAGGCTACTTCAGTCTACAATGGGCTATTTCTGTTTTAGCATATTTACACTAAAAGAACACATTCCAACACCAAAAATATTTCTTTCCAAACTATCCGTATGTAGATATTTTGTCCGAAATTAGTTCTGATCGGAAAAACTGAAAAACAACGATTTCTAAAGGTAGATTATCAAAGCTTTAATTCAGTGATTACAAATAAAATTGACGCAAAGAAATGCCCAGAGATCTGAGCTTTGCTTATTAAACTTATAGAGTTTCAACAACCACATATGTATATGACGCATCTTATGATGTTTATTTGAAATCCGAAATAGTACTTATTATTTACGGGATTGGATCTAGGAAATTTGGCACAAATATTTGTTATTATAGAGGAAAAAGTAGCTGATAGATGTCCAAATTCAGTTCAAATAAGAGCCTTACTATGAGCCTCTTTGCCCACTAGATGTCTTATGATCAATCTTGCGACATGAAATCTTGCGCATGAACCGATGGTGGCTCAGCGTTGGCCAAGCTCCCGCGAGGCTCAACTATCCAGTAGTAGAGCACACGAGGAGAGTGGAGCATCTACCTGTTCTCAACCTACTCATAGCAGAATCCGGTATGGCCTGATACACATACTAGTCTTATCACAAAGTGACTTGATGGTGTTATTGGTAACGAGGTTTGGCATTCCTTAACCAGCCTTGAACACAAGGTTAGTGAGCTCAAAGCCACTAGCGCCGACCAGCTATCCGAGTGGATAGTCCCTTCACTTCTCTAAAGGAGGCTGCGCAGTTGCTGATAGATGCAGGACTATGTCCAAATTCAGTTCAAATTTCAAACTACAGAGCTGGACCTTTTTATAACCACTCGCGCTACTTTCAGGTTTTATTCCCACGCACTAATCTTAAAAATCAACACATAATCAAACTTTTTTTTTTCTTTTTTTTTTCTTTTCTTTTCTGTACCTCACTAAAGGAGATAACTAAGCTGCAGATAGCCAGGAAGACTACGAAATACTTCATTTTAAGCAAGTTACACTTGAACTTTTACGAACGCGCAGGTAAAACCACTAGATTCGAACACGAAATGCCCTCTAAATTTATCTCACAGCGTCGTTGTACTTTTATATCAGCAGAAAACTTCGCATATCTTGCCGATAGCCCTCATAGATTTTAGCTGTTTAATGCATTCAACTATTGATAAATGAATTTTAATGAGGGGATAATCGCGTTGAAAATAAAACATGGAATAGAATATACTACATCAGTACAATTAAATACTTACACATTGTTTGGCATGTAAAAAGCTCACGAAGTGTAATGATTAAATTTTATACCCGTTAATTGTTCAAACTATTAAAACCTGATTATAGTTTTGCTTTGATTAAATTAAGTGTTCCGGTGTTATAAATATTTCTGAAATTCATCGCCAGGTTTTATGATAGTTTAATAATGAAGCTCGTAACGTTTTGCTTTTCTCTTTCAGTGAACCTCCTAGTTCTAATTAATAAACAATATAATTCTAATTAAATAAGTGAGCATCGAAATAATATCATAGTAGTTAAAATTATTACTATAGCTGGAATACAAACCTATGGGAGAGAAATTTTGTATTACACAAAATTTTTTTACATACATATGTATATGTACATAGATACGAGTGATAAGAGTATTGAAAAAGAAATGTGTCAAATCGATGGAAAATACGGAACGGAAGTACAACTCTCTCGGGAAGAGCTTTTGGAGACTCGAAAAAATCCAAAAAGTGAGATTATTTAAACAGCGAAAAGTAAAGGTGAGTCTGACCATCAGCAAGGAGTTCAGTTTGGTAGAAACATTCGTTGTTATTTAAGGGGTTACATGGGTTTCCTCGGGCAAAATACGGCCTTTTTTCTATAATTTTTTTTACATATAAAAAATAAAGTATTTTAATGAAATTTTTTTTTATTTAAAAGACTCATATTTAATAAACATTTTGTAAAATTAAAAAAAAAAAAATATCAAAAAGGCAGTCATTACCACGCCATTTCCGGCAGTCCCTCGGAAAAAAGGTGCATCCGCGTTGTCAGCAGAACTTCTTTCAGGATCATCTGAAATAAAAATAAAAAATACGTGTTTTAGTAAAGACAATAAACTAGGTATTGGACGAAGCGAAAAAAAGGAAAATTGGATTTTTGGCAGACAGAAAATTTCTCGACATTTTGTTTTTTTAAATACATAGTTATAATTAAAAAAAAAATCCTTCGTTCAATTCCTTGTTAATGATATCTCGAAGACCTGTGTAAAATTTCATCAAGATCAGTTGAGCAGTTCGCGAGAAATGTTGACAACCGACTTCAAAAACACAGTTTCGAGAAAAATGCGTTTAAAGGCGGCACACTTAGCCTAGCTAGCCTCTAGCGCACAAGTTCTGAAGACTGTATCTCCGAAACTATTACTCGGATCAACTTGAAATTTTAGGACAAAATTCTGGAGATGTTATAGAATTTAATAAGACAAAAAAATTTCGATTTTTTGAAACTGTGAAACCCATGTAACCCCTCAAATTAATTAACTGGGAGTAAATGATGGTTAGAAAAAGATTATTTCCTTATAATTAAGGAGAAATTGTGAAAAGATTCAATATATTCTTGAAGTTAAAAGAAGAACATCATAAGGTATCTTATGTAAATACAAAAAAGAATAAATATCTAATTATAATTATAAATCAAAAATGTAATTTATAAAAATTTTAAATTCTATAAGAAATTCGAAAAAGAACGATTTCGATTTCTCATTAAGAAACAAATATTTTTTCTGTAGTGACTTAACCCTGATTTTTTTCTATCCAGGATAGTATCTAAAAGTGCTAATGACCTACTGGAAATCTGTTATGTATTTTATATCTATACTAGAGGACCCGTCCACGTTTTAGTGTGGCTGATACATAGGTAGGTGGTACTACTAATACCATCTATATGATTTCTATCAGTTAGATTATGTCTATTATGGCATCAATCTTTTGGAACGCACGTGGTATATTATTCATCGAATTATTACTGAGCCAGTTTTAATCCATTTTACTGTGTGTTTGGAGGCACTTCTATTCTACTATTCCAAATATTTAGCCATTATATTATTTTTTAGGAAGTATCAGTTTGACGCATATACTTCATTGTTCCCGTTTAAATATTGCACTGTTCTGTGCAATGCTTCGAAATGACTTCTGTATATCTCAAATTATAATAGACCTTTTCATCAACACTCCAATTATTGCGCTATATTTTTATGCTTATTGCATTTGGTTTGTTATATGCAAATGCTAATTGGTAATGACTTTAAGCTATTCCTGTAAAAAAGTTAGGTTAGGTCCGATGGCTGTGCAGTCCTTTGTGAAGCCATAGAAAATTGAACTCCGGTATCCGATTTTATAAGTGCTGAAAGGTTATTGCGGACAATACAAATTTGCTTAAGGGATATACACCCCCTAGTCTAGAAATTTGAAAAAATCGAAAAATTTTTTTTCCTCATAATTCGATAGTTTCGATATTCATTTCGATATTAAAATATCTCCCTAAAAGGATTTTTCAAAACTCAAATTATTTTCAAAGTTATAGCCATTTTAGTGACGTGGCAACTAGACCGGTTGAGCGAATATCGTATAACGTCAAACTTTAAACGCGTTTTTCTCAAAACTCCTTTTTTTGATGTGGTAGCCACAATATCTCAAGTTCTAATCAGTCGATTTATTTGAAATTTGGCATGAATATTCTTTAAATATATCTCTATCACTAGAAGCAACACAAAATAAAAATTTGAAATTTATAATATTTTAAAAAAAAATCGACAAAATTGAAAAATTAGTGAAAAAATCAACATTTTTTTGGGTAGCCGCCATTTTATGAAAAAAATTTTAGTTTTGCTGCTTCATGACATTGCGACATTCGTACTCATTAAGAATCTGTAATTGTTTTATTTTTCAGATGACGACAAGGGTAGAAATCATGGCGATGAGGACACGGCCTCTTTTTTCCCCCTTTAAGCGTTTACTTTCTATTCCTACCAGCTCGGTGGGATAGCTGAAAGTGTGAGCTCGGGGAACAACCAAGAAGGAAGTGTGAGATGTTTCCACCTCGTCTCGGAGGTTTAGTGAGCTCAAGGACAGTAACGTCGCTTAGATATCAGAGTGGTTAGTCACTTCTCTTAAGGAGGCTGCAATCCGTAGCAGTAAATCTACGGCTACCTTAATGGCAGCAGCCTGTGCTGGGTCGGTAGATAAATACCAGATGCATTATAAAGATTTAACGTTAAAAGCCTTGTAACAAAAATTAATGTACAGACTTTCAACTCGACAATTACTTACTGTAATTACCCCAGCTCTTAGTGACACAATTCTAATCCCACATACTATGTTTATAAACAATTAATAATTAATTATTTTTTAATTGGAACAGGAATTATATAATTTAATTATATTCAATATTAATATGCTTCATGTTATATTTACGAGGGGATATTTGTAAGTTCATGCAACACAAGGTAAGCACATTGTATACCTTTAGAAAGTGTCATACCGAGCAATCAGCACCAAGTAATTCCAGTCGAGTCATCTCAACCATTTTAGAAAACATATCATCTATTTATAACCAACATTAGTAAATGGTACTTTCTCTTTAAACCTCTTGAAATCGTACTTAAAGTTGGCTCACATTTGAAGCGATCCGATTGAGACACCTCCAAAACATGGTTTTTGAATGTTACAACAGCATTTTCTGGCGACGAAAATCGTTGACCACGCATTATTTTCTTGATGTGTGGGAATAAAAAGAAGTCATTGGGTGCCAAGTCAGGGCTGTACGGCGGATGACCCATCAATTCGACGTTTTGGCCGGTCAAAAAGGCGCTGGTTTGAGCCGATGTATGAGAGCTCGCATTGTCATGGTGCACAATGATTCGTCTTCTCCTGTTCGTTTTTCGAATTTCTCCGAAAACTTCAGGCAAACAAATGATGATATACCACTCAGAATTGACCGTCCTACGTTGCTCAAGCGGAACAGTCGCCACATGACCAGTTTTGCCGAAGAAACCGAAGACCATTTGCTTCGAAGTGCTTCTTCCACGAACAACTTTCGTTGGATTTGGCTTGTCTTGGAAGACCCACACGGTCGATTGCTGTTTTGTTTCGGGCTCATACGCATAGATCCATGATTTGTCACCTGTGACGATCTTATAAACGTCTTTTGAAGCACCGCGATCGTATTTTTTCAGCATTTCTTTACACCAATCCACACGAGCCTTTTTTTGAGCGATTGTCAAATTGTGCGGGATCCAACGAGAACAAACCTTTTTTACGGCCAGGTGTTCCTGCAATATCGAATGTATGCTGGTGGGAGAAATGCATAGGCATGCCTCTATCTGAAGGTATGTTACATGACGGTCTTGCATTATCAGTTCACGTACGCCATCGATGTTTTCTGGCACAACGGCTGTTTTTGGACGACCTTCACGGAATTCGTCTTTGAGCGCGCGTCGGCCACGATTGAATTCGTTGTACCAGTTTTTCACAGTGCTATAGGATGGTGCTTCATAGCCATACAAAGATTTTAGTTCATCGATGCACTCTTGTCGTGATAATCCAGGTCGAAAGTTGTGAAATGATCGCACGAAAATGTTGACGAGTTAATTCAATTTTTTGGCCGAGATGAATTTTTTAATTCCCTGTAAATAAAACAATTCACGATTAAATGACAAAATGTTCTGAGTGATGTTATGCTAAAATGTGCCAAACTCTCCAATGGAAATGTCAGATTGCACCTGGAAACACTTAGTGTTGCCTAGGCCAGAAATATATATAGCAGCCTCCGTATATTAAGTATAGCAAGTTGTTCTATTTATAAAAAAATACGAAGATGGAGACATGATACACGAACTTAATCATTTTTCTGACAAATGTGCTACAATAGAAGTTACAGGTTGAAATTTTCTTTTTCCATTTCTATCATTCAAAGTAGCCGGTGTATATGATGAGAGAGAAGAGTACAAGGCAGAGATTGTTAATGCCGACAAGTACAAGACGCCACTAACTATCCGACCAGAGTAGTATGATATCTTGAACTTGAAAACTTGCATCTACAACTAAACTGTAGTAGAAAAAGTGACACACTTATGATTAATTTTAAATATTGCTAATTACTTGAATATATTTTATTTAGATACATGTGCATAAATCTACCTACAATAATCGAATTGCATTACCAACAAAGCTTTGAGTATCTTTATAAAATAGCAAAACAAGAAAAAACATCGGCTGCATCGAAGCTATAATTCCCTACAAGTTCAAGTTTTCCTTGTAAGAACTTGATTTTGATCAACCAGTTTGTCTGACACCCATATGCTAGAGCTGCCCGATCTGAACCATTTCTTCGGACATTGTAACGTTCCCACGAATAATAGACCCCATGGCAAATTTTGTAAAGACATATTGTCACAGTGCCGGATTAAACTAGCAAATGTAGCAAATTCTGTCAAGGGGCCCTTAGTTTGCTATAGGTTCTCAAGTTTAGGGTACTAAATAAAACAAAATTGTAAGAAATACACTTTTCTGAATTTATTATAGGTCAATTAAGAGATAATACTTTCAATATCGATTTCTTTAAGCAAGTCAGGCTCTATATTCAACAAAGTGAGATGATTAAGACGTTCTTTGCCCATCGTGTTTCTTAATTCATTTATAATACGTTTTAATGCTGAAAAAGAACGCTCGCCCCTGCTGTTAGTGATCATGAGAGATAAGTAAATTCGCAAAGCAATTTCTAAGTTTGGGGGACACACGATTCTAAAGAATTATTTAATAAAAGTTTATAATATTGCTGTTCCAGAGGCTCCTGTTTATTGCTGTCAATAACAGTAGCAACATCTGTTTTCAGCAGCTCTGCGAACTGCACTAATTCGCCGCCTAGGCTGTTCTCAAAATCGCCTTCGTAAGCACTGACCATACTAGAGGATTTTTCCAAAATCTCTTCTGTTGTAAGAGATTTTAGCTGTCGAAATACTTCAACAACACTAGTAATATTATGATATGCTTTTATACGTTTAGTTTAAGCAGACAGTACGTTTTCAATAATGACAATAAACACTTCAAATTCGAAAAGTTGTCCAGATGATTGATTTTCAACAAAGTCGTCGAGTGTAGAAGAGCCACTGAAATGGTCGTACTTCGTATTTCGCTTGATTCGTCGAGATGTCTGTTGCTGGTATTCTTCACAGTAGGTCAGATCTTCGACTCTTACCTCAATATCTGAAAAAGTGGATCGTATTGCTTGGACGTAGCCATATAATAATTCATAAAAGGTCTTGTAGACTGCAACGAAGCACTAGTCGCTTGCAAGCGTTCTAGGACTTCGTTCCACGTAATTGTCATTATTCCTGTTTCTAACTTATTCATCGTTGAAAGTAGTCCGCAAGCTTTATTACGGCACTCCGCTCTTTGATCCACGTTATTGAAAATTTCTTCAATACTTGCTTAATAGTGATAAAACCACATAAAAGTGTCCGTTAACCGTTTCAGAATCGGAATTTATGAAGTAAAATCTTTAAGTGCGTTCTTAAGACGACCCCATCGATAGGTAGAAGCGGAAAAAATGTATACAGGTTTTCAATGAAATCAAAGAAAATAAATGCTTCTGCACAGCAGTCTGCAGCGCACTTCGCAACCAAATTTAATGAATGTGCAAGACAGGGAATGTATTCTGCATACTTATTTATTTTCTTAATTCGGGCTAGTAAGCCGATGTAGTTCTCACTCATGTGGCTGGCATTATAATAGCTTTGCCCACGACAATCTTAGATATTAATGCCACTCTCACTCAAGAAATCTAGTAAACTTTGAGCGATTTGTTCAGCAGTATGACCTTCCATGTCTGAGAACTTAACAAATCTTTCCACTGGTCCAGATGGCAGAACATGACTTGAGACTCTGAAACACCTTGCTCTTAAGGCTGGACTGAACTAAAAATGTTTTCCCTGTTAAGAGGTCAGCGTCCGCTTGGAAAAAGAAATAACTAGATAGAACATTTTAATTACTGTGTTTTATTATATAAAATAAGTTTTTTTTCGCATTTTCAATAAAAATATTGTAAAAATTTAGTAATTATACTTATTTTCATTTGACGGCCATGGAGCATACAAAATCTAGAGATAATTGATAATAATTTTCTTTTTAGTTTATTTTATGAAAATATATAGTATATTTAATTCATAAAAATTTACAATAGTGGTATTCGGCAGAAATTTAACTTTATTTTGATATAAAAATTAATGGATATTAATAAAAAATAAAAAACTGCATGCTTGAAGGGTAGGGTAGTCTAGATACTAGTCTAAATATATCGGTTATAATATTTATAATTAAACATTAGAATATTAAAGTTAAGAAGTTCGTAAAATGCCTTCTTATTTTTACGATTTAACGTGACGAAATCGAGTTTTAGATTTTCAGGTGGAATTGAAACATAGCCTAAGCCATAAAGCATGCAGGGATATTTTACGCTCCATCTAAATTGATATTTTCTTAATTACGGTCAGTTGGAGCGCGGGGTCCGTAGCATTTGCTACTCTTGCTACGTGGCTAATCCGGCACTGCATTGTCAAATAATAACGTTTTCTATATGTTATGGTGTTCCGATGTCGGCGGTTTAACAAGCGAACAGCTTTTTTAACGATAAAAGGACATGTGAACAAATTTTACATTGGTATTTCAAAAACAGAGGGACTAGTTCGCGACCCTATTCAGGGTATATAAATAGTATTTACAAGAGGTTCAGGTGCAGATGAACTCGTACCGAAATAATATTTCTGTTACTACTATTACTTCTAATAAAAATCAAACATTAGATTCATTAATTCAACATATTGGTAGTATCAATCGTCAAAATCGGTGCGAATCGTCTGAGCTGTCGTCAACGCAATGCTTCTAAGTTTCTTCAACATCAGCGTAAGAACAACTTGTCGATTGTACTTCACCTAGTTTCTCGAGCTGAAATCTCAGCAGTAAACCTCTAAGCGCTATGATAATAATGAGATTACTTCGATTTTAAGTTGAAACTTTTTGTACACCATCCACATAGTCCGAAAGTAACTTTTGGTGTTCCATGAACTGAAATGACGATTTGAACGAAGTCAATATACAGAACAAAGCAGCGCAAGGGTCACTCTAGTTTTTTGGTGCAACTCGAGTCATGTTATGGTTGCTGGTTTAGTTCCAAGTATCACGCTTCCTGAGCCAGCCGTTAGGTGATTTCGTTGGCAACCAACTTGAACCTTACCACCTAAGCGGGTATAAGCTAACAACAAATTGCGAGTTACCAAGGCGACCAATTTCCGTCAAAGTGATGAAAGTAATAGATGTGGAGGATGCCTGTTCCAAGGAACCAATATATTGATAACATTGTCAGCATCCTTAGTAGGAGACTCTTCGGCCGAGGATATCATATCTGAGAAAGCGCTATTAGACGAGTCGCCATGCAAAGATGTGGTTAAGGTCATACGAAAGCATTGTTTGATTTGTCGAAATTAAGCTTGTACAAATACAAATTTAATCTGCAGCAATCCACACCAATTATAATAAAACTAGTTTGTGACAGTTGAATTAATTAATTAAATTAGAACGACTCCGATTCAAGTCTCTGGAGACAGCTGAAGCTCTCGATCTGCATTTGATGATGATCCAATGTAGTTTTAAATGAATTTCGTGTGATTTTATTATTCTTCTGACTTTTTATTTCTTCTTGCTGAAGAAAGCCAGAGTTCAGTTCATGCAAAAGTTCGCATCAATCGCCATGGCAAAACTTAACAACCCTTTCTTGCATAGAATTGCATATGTACTATATATGCAATGTTAACTTCTCGTCGATCTGGCAGCTACATCGTTTTTTCAATTTACAGTTATTTTTTCGCAAAAAAAAATTGTACGTTATCACTATTTTTCTTTGGTAGAGTTTCGCAAATATTATTGAGCTTTTGTGAGTATACATAGGTAGTGAAGAGTAAACTTCTTTCTGATGTATTGAAAATGCCGTGCTAAATTTTCATTATTTTTGTGAATTATTGGGAATGTTTAATTATATGTACATATGTATAAATAACAAATTCGATCTTCATCTGAACTAATTTTGCAAGGGTTATAATGTAGCATTGCATAAGGGCAATATCATGCATTTAAGAATAAATCGCAGAAATTTTTAAACTTTGTTTTTGAGAAACGAAAATTAGTTGGTGAAATTTTAATTTGAATGAAAAAACGAAGATTCCTATGTGAAATGTACAGGAACCTAAAAAAAACAAAATAGCGACCCCTTAGAGTTAAGCTATAGCGCCTGGCTTGAGGGAGGATTTTTTGTTTGTCAATCACTAACATTTGAGGGGTAAGAGTTGAAAAAAAAATTCAAAAAAAAAATTTTGAAGCACCCTAATACTTACGTATGCTAAGTGCGAAAAATGTGAAATTAATTTATGTCTCAACAAAGCATGAAATTGTTTCAAAAAATTAAATATCGCATAAATTTAAATTAAATTTAAAAGTAATGAGTTTACTTACAGTAAATCAACTATTTGATCACACCTGGGTATCAGAAAAAGGTTTTTGCTTGCAACTTTTTTATTTGTAATGGCAATACAATTTTATTTTATATAAAAAACAATTAAAAGTAATAAAATAAAGTTAACACATTTGTTTTTAAAAACTTGCTAGATTTTATAGAATTTTAAAAAATGTCTCCGCTGCACATTTGATCAATTGGTTGACAAAAACGATTTTTTACTTAATATTTAATATGACCCCTTTTTGCTTTGATTACTGCCTCAATTCGTTTGGGCATGGACTCGACCACCTTCCTACAGAAATCTCCGTTAATATTTTGCCAGGAATTTTTAGCCTTCTGTCATAAATCGTCAAGATTCTGACACTCACCTTGGGCATTAGAAATCGCACGCTTGACCTTAACCCAAGCATGTTCGATTGGGTTGAGGTCTGGCGATTGAGGGGGCCAGTCGAGTACTTCAAAACCGTTGTTTTGTAGCCAAGCTTTAGCTACACAGAAGTGTTTTCGGATCATTATCCTGCTGGAAGATGCCATCCGACAGATTCTTGCCCCACACTTCCAGACTCTTGCACAAACCTTGTTGAAGGATATTGACATTATGGTTGGCATCCATTCGTCCGGCAACTCTAACGCACTCTCCTACCCCCTCCATCCTCATACACCACCACATTATTATATTACCGCCTCCAAACTTGACCGTTGATTGAACGATGCGGCTAGTCAAAGGTTCTCGGGGTTACCTCCAAAACCATTGACGCCCATCTTTTCCCAGACGGTTTATTTTTGTCTCGTCGGACCATATGACTCGCATCCAGTAATTTTGGGTGTAGGTTTTAAATTTTTTCGCAAATTGGAGTCTCAATTTACGGTGTCGTTTTGTCAAGAGTGTTTTTTTTTTATTTTGACACGTCCCTGGAATCCTTTTTTCCGCAATTTCTTCCTTATAGCTTCACTTGTTACATTTACTCCATTCCTATGGGAGAGATCACGTCTGATTTGGCCCGTATTCTTATGCACACCAAACTTTATCTGCCTAACAGTGCGCCTTTCCAGGGTGGTATTCAAAATTGGCTTTCGTCCAGGAGTGGTTTTTACATATAAAGCGCTCATTGTCTTATTTTTGAAATCACGCCTACAGAAACACCAACGAGTCTTGCAATTTCTCTGTGTTGTGTTTAAATGAATAAGCCTTTTGATTTCGTTCATTTTTGTTGCACTTAGTTTTTCCATCTATAGTCAAGCCAAACTTAAGAAAATAACAAAGAAAAACAATAAAAAAAATACTCACCTTTTACTAAAAACAAAAGTCTATCGATCCCAAAACTATTAATTAAATATTCAAAAGAACTACTTAAATCTCAGAGCAATATTACGGCGATCAAAACCCTTTTACTTCACAAAGTCAACTAATTGATCACAGGCCTTTGTCTAACTGTCCTTGCATAGGCCTACTTAGTGAACTTATTCCTTATATTCAAAAGTTTACATTTACAAGTGTCCATTTTTATTCAATAAAATAAAGAGCATATCCGTTCAGTAAGTTACTTGTAAATTTATTAGATTTGCTGGATTTTTATTTTTTTTTTTAATTTTTTTTTTTGCCTTAGACAGGCAGCATGCACGATTCATATTGCCCGCTAAAGATACACCTCTTTCGGGATCACGCCCAATTAGCATTATCTAACATTACTGGACCTGCGTGGCAGTGCGCCTACGTACTAAACCCTTAACTCCGGCTGCGTTAGCTTCTATTTGGCCCTGCGGGACCACCGTTAGGTATTACTTCGCAGGACCAAGCAAGAAACTCCTTTCGTGGTTATTCAGCTGATCTCAAGCTTCTTCGCTGTCGTTCTCTTATCCTGAGTTCAAGGATCGCTATTGCGGCCCACTCTTTCATTTTTGCCCATACCAACTTTGATTGCAGCATGTGACTTATAATGTTGTCAAGCGTTATCCTTTGGTTTATTATTCCTTCGATGGTAGTTCTCTCCATTACGTATCTCGAACAGAAGATATGCTGGGCGTTTTCGTTGGCACTGCTGCAGAATGAACACTTTGTGTCATCGTCGTGGCCGATTCTGTACAGGTACTCCCTGAAACAGCCTTGGCCTGTCAAGAATTGCGTCAGATAAAAGTCTGTCTCCCACTGTTGTCTCTCAATCCAAGCTGATATGTTTTTAATGAGTCTGTGCGTCCATCTTCCTTTTCTGCCGCGTTCCATTGTCTTTGCCACTCTTCGAGGCTAACCTGTCTCTCCTTTTTTCGCTCGTCAGCTGTTAGACGCCTATTCATAGCTTTAGATTTTAGGTATGCTCTACGTAAATCTGAGGCCATTAGGTCCGGAGGCATAAGACCAAATATGATACTGGATACCGCTTCATGTGAGACCATTCTGAATGCACAGGCCACTCTGATGGCGCATAGCCTGGTCACTGCCTTTGCCTTATTGGCATTTGTTTTATTGGCGCAGTGCTTTTCCCCATATAGGGGCCGCATACATCAGTGTTGACTGGTAGGGCTCTCCTACTTTGACTTGGGCCACCAGTGTAAGCCATTATTGTTGACATTAGATTTGCTGCATGATATTGCATATATGCAATATTACGTAAGTCTGTTGCTAGAAACACGGCAACCATGAAATTTTAAATTTTTATAACATTAAGAATGATTAAATAAATGTTATTCTCACGAAAATTAAATCAAGTAACGAATATAAAAGTACGATCGCGATCCTTAATATGAGCTTGTTTGCATATCGCTTACACGACGCCAAAATGTCAACCAAATACAGTACTTGACAATTATGTAAATAGAAACAATATTTTTTATTTTAGTCCTTATGCTTATTTAAATTTATTTCATATAATTTTACGGCTTGCGTTTACTTTAGTTCATCGTGTTCACAATATAATAATCAACACTATAATTACAATCCTCGACTCTTGATACATTTAATTGAAAAATATTGTGTTATTTACGGAACGTCGCCAGTTAGCATCATAAGAGTGTCACGCCACTGACAGGGCCGCAAGTTGTTTTCTGACAAATCACAAACTACACTGCGTCATTTGTAAGACTCATATAACAAAATTGTAAAATATTTCCTGCATTTATAGTTCTTTGTAATTTTGGTTTTGTTTTTGTGTGTTTTATTTGTACAAAACTACAATTTTTACACCAGATTTCACTTCTTTTATTTTTGGCGTCTCTGGCGCTGAATGGAAAAAACGCCTTTTCAGTAAAAAGTGAGACAAATTACGAGCTGTGGCAGTTACATATGACTAAATTTAGCTTCATCTCCTTGCACTACTCATGTGACGTAATTTCTCGATATTGTTCTTTCAATTTACAATACATTCAAGGTTTTACTTTCTATACGTTTTAATTCTTATTTAAAAAATGATATCGGTATATGAAATTACTATTATTATGGTACGACTTTCAGCAATACATATTTCAATATCATGGAACTTTGTATAAATTGCGCACAATTTGTTTATGTATGTATATACTACTGAGTAATCGGAAACATACACCGCTTTAACTAACCGTGGGCGCCAACGTTATTTTCGATTTGTTTGAAAACTTCGATACTCAAGCATAACACGGGCAGTAGGTTGAATTTGTTGTTTAAATGAATGCTCCAAAGGTAAGTGTGTGTTGACAAATAAAAGAGGATTTTTGTTCTAACATAGGAAGTACGCTCAAATAACTTAAAGTAAAATAGGCTAAGAGAAGTAAAAATACTAACAAAATGTTGCTAGTTGTTTTCTAAACAGGTCCGGAAATTTGATATTCCCTCCAGTGCAATATCGTATAAACGTTTCTCTGCATTAGTTAGTCCGCAAAATGTCAATTTGAGTTGATGTCCAGTAATTTGATCAGATTGCCAGTGCTTTTTAGAGGAAATAATCGGCTTGCGGTTTTTTAGATGGTATACCCCTGCTTTCTTGAGGCGCGGCTTCGAAAATGACGAAGTCTCGATGCAGGTACTCATTTAATTCCAAAATTGCTGCCACATTTCCACATCTGCAACATTAAATGTATAATTAACAAATGACTTAACACAATTTCACTTATCGTAGCTATAACAAGTTATGGTGTTAGGGGTTGTCAGAATTTTCGAAATATCGCTGTTTTTCCAAATGATCAACTATATTTTTTAAACTGTTTACCACTATAACAAGGTAATTTCAATGGAATTTATAAATCTTTTTTAACAAGAAAAATTAGTAGCTGATCGAAGAATTTTTTTAATATCGATCATTTTAAAACAAAAATAAAAAAAATTGCTGAGGGCGCCATTTTGTTAATTAAAAAAAATAGATCAGGCACCAGATTGTTTAATAGCAAAATTAATTATATTTTATCGGATTGATTTTAGATGAATTACGAAAGATTAATTATGGTCACCGCAACTAGTTTAGGTTGGAACTGGTTGGTTGAAAATTTGATTTTTGTTTTCAAATTGGTAAAGTCATGTCAAAACCTATAATGGTGTGTTGTTATTACTTTTATAAAATACAAACATTTTCTGGCAAAAGAAATGTTATTTAAAATTGTCATTTTTTTCCTGCCCCTGACAACACCTAACCCCTTGTATCTGACTTACCTATAACAGTAGTTCGGCGCCGACCAAACCGTTAGTACAGTCTCATTAAAATGCCATTTGAATCCTTCCATGACCAATTGATGGGCGCGGCAGATCATATCAATGTCGTTGGTGCGGTTAAATTGCGACACAACATCTGAACCAAATAAATAGCCAGCTCCTCGTGGTGACACGCCCCAACCCGTCTGATCTTCAGGGTCACTCCATAATAAATCACACATGGGTCCATCATGAGGTACCTCTTGCTTGCGATCAATCGTTCTTATTTGATCTAAATACTGTATTGAAGGCGACAGGCCACCATGCACGCAGAATATCTTTCCGTCAATGATAGCCGAAAGACTGAGATAGTCAAAGATTTCGGTACAATAGCGCCAAACAGCCGTCGATCCATATTTACGCAAACATTCGTCGTAGAATCCGTAAACTTGTGTGATTTGGCGTGATTCGTGGTTGCCACGTATCAATGTGATGCGATCTGGATAACGTACTTTAAGCGCTAATAACAGCAGAAATGTTTCGACACTATAGTAACCCCGGTCGACGAAATCTCCCATGAATAGATAATTCTTTTCGGGTACATCACCACCAACTTTAAATAATTCTTTAAGATCATAAAACTGTCCGTGAATATCACCACACACTGTGACTGGCGAATCAACACGCTGCACATTTCCCTCTTCAACGAGTATTTCGCGGGCCTTGGCACATAGTGCCTTTACTTCATTTTCTCTGATTATTTCACAGCGTTTCAGCTGCTCAATCTGGCGATCCAAATCGCTATAATCGGTCATACTGTTGCTGCTCGATGCTGAATATGAGAAATGTGTTGCTGTTGCAGGAGAGGAACTGGAACTACGGTTGTTGTTGTTACGACTGCTCAAGGCGGCTGAGGAGTCTGTCAAGTGTTGCGGAGTTTTGATGGTGATCTTGTGGCGTTTTTGTTGTAGCAAGTTCGAAAAATTGGAAGTGGTTAGGTATTGGTTGCGTTGGTTCTCAAAGTTGGGCAGTAATCATGTGTTCTAAAAGATATGCAGCTGCTCTTGGTTAAGCAACTTCTGTTAGAAACAATATTGTTAGTCATACACTAGGCACATAGAGACGTTAAGTGAAAGTTAAATGCATTTGTAACTAGAGTAAATAGTATAGAGAATGAATTTAAAACTGAATTCTTCACTTAATAATTTAACTAATTTTACGAATTACCAACTGCATTTAAGAAACATTAATGTAATGAACATTACCAAAAAATTTAAGAATACTTAGTTGTACGTCCTCGTTGTTGCAATAACTTTTATTATAAAACCTAACAAACTTGTTATTAGCACAATTACAATGCACTAAACATTTAAACCACTTGGAGGTACTTACACCGACCTCGATAGCAGCATAAGTCCGTGAGCCCATTTGTGTTTTCTTAATTTACATTTACTACTTACCTCTTTTTGGTATATTTTGCAGCGGTTGTCTCACGTTTTATACCGATTTTCCTTGGTGGAACAAGATTAGTTGCACACAATCCTACAACCTCCACCCGAAACGGAAACAATGCAGCAGAATTTGACTGCTGCTCTTTAATGTTTTTAATACTTTTTATTATTTATTTATTACTTTATTATTGTAATTGTAATTAGAATGTGTTTAATATCAGTCCACAATCATGAAAATCACCGCGCTTGTTGGCTTCTTTCGCCAAACAAATGCTGCCAGATAATTCGTAGCTATAACAAGTTATGTGAATATTACAACTCTTTTTTGTTATATTAATATAACTACAAGTGTATACAAATGTTCGCTAATGAACAAATTTAATACCACGCAAATGCACCGCTAAAATTTACTGTTTTTGTTGAATTAGTGAGATATTGAGTCATAAAAGTATTAATAAAAGGAGATACGGTAACATTTAATTATTTCCTACCTTTGTTTTCGCATTTTTCGATATCGAATATCATACTATGATTTTAATGTTGCCAGACATATTTGGAAGAATTTGGAATTTAGTGTGTAGCCAGTTAGTTAAGTAGCAAAACACCAACATTTATTGTTGGTGAATAATAAAATAAAAAGCTTCCATAACGCGGTAGCGACTTTCCTACAGATTATAAATCTTTTTAAAATTTTTGTTTTAGATCAAAATTGCGGCGGCAATCGTGGACATCGTAAAGGACCTTTTTTTAAGTGTCATTTCAACAATTTATTTAACTATTATACTCCCAATATATAAACATAGAAAATCACTTTGTATTCGTCATGAATTTATTTATTTATGAATAACCGAACCAATTAATTAATTTGAACATGAAAAAAAATTTGCGAAAGTGAGTGATTTTTCGGAGGATCACACTGAGACGATCCATTAAACCTTTTGAAAATATTTATTGCGTCAAAATATATTACTTAAATTGTATTTTATAGATACTCAGAATATTATTTGCATTTTGTTTTCTGAAACAACACTGACAGAAATTTATAGACTCATCAAAAAGCAAAATGGTTTTTTGGCTGTTACATACACAATTTTCCTTCACATTCTTTTAGACTTTTGCTTGGAGAGAAAATTTCGATGTATTCTTTTTTTTTACTTAAAGCGAAGCAAAGTGTTGAGTAATGGCTAATCCAAGTAGAGCTTCTTCTTCGCTTCGTGTTAGAAACTTGCTGTGACATAAAAGTTCGATTTAAGTTTTTGTTTTAGTATCTTACCTACGAAGCAAAATACAGCAAAGCGCAGCGAAATGTTGGGGAACTCTCATCTTTTTATGCTTTGGAAAGAAGTGGTCGCTGTTTTAGTAGGGAGAGTCACGGAAAGCAGGGAGTCATTTTGTCATAGGCTATGTTTTCTCCGTTTCGTTGTTAAAATATGAACTGTCACGAAAAACGAGGAAAATTTGATGTAAACTAGTCATTAGAATGAAAGAGTAATACCAAAATGTTAAGAAACCTGCTGATGGGACTGTTCGATTTCAGTTTGTCTGTTAATTGCTAAGAAAGATGTATTTTTTCATAAAGACTTACCAAGTCTTGTCGCCACAAGAGAAAACGGACGAAATGTATGATTTCCTATAACTGAATTAACTAATTCGATCTGTGCTCTTTGACTACCAGTATTTTATCTAATCTAATTTTTAATTTTTAATTTATAAATCAGTTGTAGCAAGAAATCTATGATGTCGGCAAGAACATTAGAGACTTTTCATTCTTTTTATGCGGATTTATTTTAACTTTAATAATAGGTCACGCAATTTTGTTCGGGAAATTGTTCTGTGGAAAGCTCTTACGTATCTACTTCCGTAGATAACCACGGTTAAGTGATTACGTGAGTGCATAGGGCTCACTGATTACAAAGAACTGACTATAAATAAATGATTGTATAAATTCTCAACTTAACCTAAGATTTCAGTCTAGATAATTTCTCACGTTATATTTCAAAGATTGATAGTAGACATTCAAATTCATTGTTCTTTTAAATTCGGGCAACCCACAACCAACTCGTTTCTAGTGGAATATAACAAATTTGTGATTCCATAAAAAACTTTGCATTATATGTAAATCAACGGGAAATTTAATGTCAAATAAATTTTTATTGAATTCAGTTTTCATATTAATTTTTTAAATAGGCTTGCATTCTTCAAAAAGCAGAGAACTTCTAATAAAACTAGTGTGTAAAGTTGGCAGCCTGTTGTGTGGATTGTGTTCGATGACGTCATGGACGGAGCGGTTATTTTTCTCAGGCGCGCCATCCACAAACGCGCCTGTGTGAGTAGCAGTTGGTAGCAGTCGAGTGTTGAGATAGTACGGTCGTGTTTTACGTATATTTGTGTGCTGAGAGTGTCAATTGTTGGTTAAAAAGCAAAAGTAAAAAAAAAAGTATCAAAATAGTTAAGATAAAAGTGAACTTGTGAAAATAGCTGAAAAAGTAAGTGTTACCGGTTTATAAACTGAATGTGATAAGAAAATCGTGGGCGCTAGCAGAGCATCATAAGAAAGAAGAATAAAAACAAAACAAACGCAAAGTGGTTGAAAATTCCGAATTCCAATTAGAATTTTTAAGGAAAATGTTTTTTCTCATTTCTTTCGCAAAATGAGTACTTTTATTTCTAATTTTACACAGATCAAATGAGCAAATGACTTTGATAATTAGTAGATACATATATAAAGCGTTAATTTGCAATTCTTAATTGAAATTTTGTGTGGCCATCAGTTAATATGTTCCAATTAATACATATTGCAAATGGCATGGCGTTTCAATGCATACGATGACGTAGTTCTATATCATCGAACACCCAACACCCCACGTATTTGTTGTTCTTGTGTAGCGCTGCTGCCTGCGAAATATACATATGTATGTGTTTAATTTTTTAAGTGCCTCTGAGAATTTTTTATTAAATCAACTTAATGCGGTATTCTAAAGCGATATCTTGATATTGCATGTGTTAGTGCATTTTGACAAAAATACTTTTTCTGTGTGCTTTTGTGCCAAAACAAATCAAATATAAATACGTATTAGTATGTAGATATTTTTATTATCCAGAATACATATTTTTTATTTTTACATTTCTTTTTTATAATTTTATATTTAGGTTTCCCTTTTGTCCCACCGTATATAATCATTGTGAAATAGTGTCAGTGAATTAATAGAAAAGTATTTTTGTGCAATTTAATTAAAAAATTAAAGCGATCTTCAACTTAAAATACAATATAATTTCAATCTACCAACACCTAGAGAGAATCAATAATAAGGAATAAGCTAAGATGGGTAACATTCATACGACTGGACCAAATGAGGCGTTAATTGTTTCAGGTGAGTGCAGCAACATTCATATCATAATTCAACAAAGTATATAATAACACGAACTTACATATTGCGTTGCCTTTGGTGAATTGTTCTGAGATGATACCGGCTTTTTCGCTAGGATTACGTGTACAAAAGTTGCTTCTGTCTTAACGAAATGTACATATGTATGTAAATAATTATAACGTATATGCAATTAAAAATAAAAAACGTGCCAGCAAACGGAAATGTGAAGCGCCGTCAGTCTGACAATACATGCACATATGTATAACAAAACGGATGGAGCCGGCTTTACTATACATACATACATATGT
>NC_052502.1:63287849-63315921 GCF_016617805.1 Bactrocera tryoni | reverse complement strand
GCTAATTTAGAGAGCATGGTGAAAAAAATTTGGAGGATGGAGTCATGTGTAGAAGTTGACGCAAGTGAGGAAAGTTCTCTGATCGCCAATCACTTCGGAGTGGCCAGAAACGATTCTTTTACATATGACTTAAGCAGCTCACGACTTCCGGTCTTTGACCAAGTATCCTCTGGGTAGCCTAAGAACATCCGTTTGAAGGCGAGCTAAAGTGAGAAGGCGCAATATTACCTACTCAGGGTTGTGCGCTGGGTTTGGGACTCGCCACGTACCCCCAATGAAAGGAAGCAACAAGCCTCGGATGAGAGATCCCCCTTTTGATGACGACCATGGCAAACGAAATAAGGACTACGATATCAGAGCATGCACCTGGAATGTCCGGTCCCTTAATTGGAAAGGTGCCGCTGCCTAGCTGGTTGATGTCCTCGTGAAAATAAAGGCTGACATCACCGCCGTCCAAGAAATGCGATGGACGGGACAAGGACAGAGACGAGTAGGTCCTTGTGGCATTTACTACGGTGGCCATATAAAGGAGCGCAAGTTTGGTGTGGGATTCGTGGTGTGAGAGAGACTACGTCGCCGAGTACTATCATTCACTCCGGTGAATGAACGTCTAGCCACATCCGCATCAAAGCGAGGTTCTTCAACATATCGCTGCTTTCGACAGCACGAAAAGGAGCTGCCTTTATGCCGCGATGTCTGAATTTGGTATCCCTGCAAAACTAATACGGCTGTGTAAACTGACGTTGAGCAACACGAAAAGATCCGTCAGGATCGGGAAGGACCACTCCGAGCCGTTCGATACCAAACGAGGTTTCAGACAAGGCGACTCCCTATCGTGCGACTTCTTTAATCTGCTGCTGGAGAAAATTACTCGTGCTGTAGAACTTAATCGAGCAGGTACAATCTTTTATAAGAGTGAACAGCTGCTGGCGTATGCCTATGATATTGATATCATCGGCCTCAACACCCGCGCCGTTAGTTCTGCTTTCTCCAGGCTGGACAAGGATCATCAAACAAACAGTCGTCGCACTCACGACTTGGCTCTCACGTCACTGTTGACAGTCATAACTTTGAAGTTGTAGATAATTTCGACTATTTAGGAACCAGTATTAACACGACCAACAATGTCAGCCTGGAAATCCAACGCAGGATTGCTCTTGCCAACAGGTGCTACTTCGGACTGAGTAGGCAATTGAAAAGTAAAGTCCTCTCTCCACGAACAAAAACCAAACTCTATAAGTCACTCATAATTCCCCTTCTGCTATATGGTGCAGAGGCTTGGACGATGACCGCTGTGTCGACGTTACGAGTTTCCGAGAGAAAGGTTCTGCGAAAGATTTATGGTTCTTTGCGCATTGGCCACGGCGAATATCACATTCGATGGAACGATGAGCTGTACGAGATATACGACGACATTGACATAGTTCAGCGAATTAAAAGACAGCAGCTACGCTGGCCAGGTCATGTTGTCCGGACGGACGAAAACACACCAGCTCTGAAAGTGCTCGACGCAGTACCCGCCGGGGGAAGCAGAGAAAGAGGAAGACCTCCACTCCGTTGGAAGGACCAAGTGGAGAAGGACCTGGATTCGCTTGGAATATCCAATTGGCGCCACGTAGCGGAAAGAAGAAACGACTGGCGCGCTGTTGTTAACTCGGCTATAATCGCGTAAGCGGTGTCTACGAAAATGAAATTGTATATATGTAATTTCCTCTCCAAAAAGCTGGTCATTTATCGGAACCTCCAAAATCAGACAACTATAGCATATAGCTGTCATGCAAACTGATCGATCGAACTCAAGACCTTGCAAGCAAAACATTTTTATTTCCCGACATATCTTCTCGAAATTCGACAAGGATTATTGGCATCGTTACAATAATCAATGAAATAGTTCAGAGCGGACAACTGTATCATATAGCTTTCATACAAAGTGAACGACTGATTTCAAGCTCTTGTATGGAAACTTTTGTATTTCTTCTATCGTCACAAAATTTGGCTCAGATTACTATCTGAGGCATCGCTATAATTTCCGTACATTTTACTCAGATCGGCCCACTGTGAATAGTATTATACTATGTAGTTTCGGTGCAGTCGACGTTAATGGTTTTTTTCTTTAATAATTTTTAGCAACTTTTTTTTTTGAAATTTCGTACAAATGTCATATCAAAATAATCATTAGCGTATAGTATCTTTCTGAAGTACATAAAGTGCTTTCGCCGATTTTTCAGATGAGTGAAATTATTTAGCGAAGAAGTTCCATTAGATTTTGTGTGCGGAATCAAATTACTGGTGCCGAAGCATGCTAAATGTTGGAATAAGTCTTCAGTGATAATTGTTGCTCGCGAGCAAGTCTTGTTGATTGGTACAAATCATTCAAAGAGGGTCGAAAACGGCCATCAACTTCAACTGATGATCAACACGTCAATAAAAAATAGGAATTGGTGCTTGAGAATTGACTTGACTATTAAAAGACGGAGATTTTATTGACATAGTTTGAATATCGGAAAGATCCATTTTGAAAGATCATTTCGACCTAAAACAAGTAAAAGCACGATTGATTCCAAAATCACTAAATTTTTTCGAAAAACAGCGTCGCGTTAACGTCTGTAAAACAATGCTTTCCAACCATTAGGATGTCATGAAACGAATTATTACAGGCGATGAGTCTTGCATCTATATTTATGACTCGGAAACAGACGCTCCATCGGCCTAATATCATGGCAAAGTTGAGCCGAAAGCGAAAAAACCATGTCAAAGCAGGTCGAAAATTTGGTTATGATGACGGTTTTCTTGGGTTATGGAGAAGTGATGCACTTCGAATTCCTTCCGACCCGCAATGTCAATGTCAATGAATATTATTTGAGTGTTATGCGTCGTTTGCGCGAATCTATTCGTAAAACGAGGCCGGAATTATAAGTTTACAACTCTTAGTTTTTGCGCCGCGATAATGCATCGTCGCATACTGCATTGATTCTTCGGGAGTTTTTCGCCACATTTTCTGCCAATATCGTGTCGCAACCCCCGCATTAGCCGGATTTAGCTATGTACGAGTGACTTCTGGCTATTCAGCAAACTCAAACGAACGCTCCGGGGAAATTGTTTTGAGTAAATTGAAGACCTTTAAATGTGAATCACTACGCGCATTGAAGGTTATTCCGGTAATTGACTTTAACAACTGTTTCGAGGATTGGAAAAAACGTTGCCACACGGGTATTGGGGCCAAGGTAGATTACTTTGAGTGGGACGACATAGATTTTGAAGAATAAAGTAATAATTTTAAAGTTATGAATAAAGTCTTACTAATTTTTGCTCATATACATATCATATACATATATATGTGACCTGGTCTACGGAAAGGGGGCTTAGGTGTCAAAAAATCAATTTTGACTTTTTAGTTGATTCGGATGGAAGATGAGATGCTTTTTCACGTGATAGAATCCAAAAAGTCATAACTTGTTTGAAAGTTCCCTAAAAATGTAGAGAAAGAAGAGTTAAAATACGAAAAAATATAATTTTTTTGTAATGAACAAAATACATTGAATTATAAGCTATAAAGACATGATTATACATACACTAGAAAAACGTATTATGGGCCAAAAATAATAATGCTGAGTAGTTTATGTATTTTTCTTTGTTGTCGTTTTCCTTGAGATATTTTTACGTGTTGATCCTGAGGAAGATGGAGAGAGATGGACCTGGTTCCTCGTCTGGTTTGAGAACATCTTCACTAGTTTTTGCCTTCCGTTTCTTCGATGGCAAATCTTTCGGCAATGGAGCCACAATATCTACTTTAGATATATCCGAAACTAAGCTGCGAAGATTATGGTAGATGTACCACTGACGTTCCAAAAATAAACCGGCTGGTTGTATAACTTTCGGCATTTCAGGATCGATAGGTTTTAACAGAAGCTTAAAGGA
This sequence comes from Bactrocera tryoni, assembly GCF_016617805.1. Lineage (NCBI taxonomy): Eukaryota > Metazoa > Arthropoda > Insecta > Diptera > Tephritidae > Bactrocera > Bactrocera tryoni. The sequence continues at coordinate 63,312,003 of NC_052502.1, read as the reverse complement.
CTGCACTTCTTCACTGCCTGCGAATTTCTTTGTTTTTACACAACCTGTAGAGATTATGAAATGACGGAGTTGCGTTACTCCAACAAGTGACTTGTACAGTAGTTTAAAATAGCTGTCCCATTCATAACAGATGACTTTTTCAGGCGATACAGCTTTATTATAATCCCCAGGTGATGACGTCTCGGCACACTGCAGTAAATCTGCATACGTGTCGTTGTTACTGACAGCATACTTTCTTTTGAAAATACCGAAGTAACGATCAGGCGCGAACTTAGTGTGCCCTTTAAGTAAAAAATTGAATAAAATAGTTTTGTTAAGACCCCGATCCAAACGCCATTGCAGATATGATAGCCCAACACAATTGTCACAGAAAAGAACGAGTGTTCCAATGTCTTTATAGGAGGTTTACAGGTGATAATGCAGGATGCTCACAACACAGTTCGGTCAGTTACCAACGTCATCTTTTTCGTCTAGCATGTAATTGTACTGTAAAAAAAAAAAAATTATAAGTGAGATCCTGTAAAGGCGAGCAATTTGAGTTCTTATGATTCAGTTTGAAATTCTAACCTGAACTTTTTGTTATACTCTCGCAACAATGTTGCTAAGGAGAGTATTATAGTTTTGTTCACATAACGGTTGTTTGTAAGTCCTAAAACTAAAATAGTCAGATATAGGGTTATATATACCAAAGTGATCAGGGCGACGAGTAGAGTCGAAATCCGGATGTCTGTCTGTCCGTCCGTCCGTGCAAGCTGTAACTTGAGTAAAAATTGAGATATCATGATGAAACTTGGTACTCGTATTCCTTGGCTCCATAAGAAGGTTAAGTTCGAAGATGGGCAAAATCGGCCCACTGCCACGCCCACAAAATGGCGGAAACCGAAAACCTATAAAGTGTCATAACTAAGCCATAAATAAAGATATTAAAGTGAAGTTTGGCACAAAGGATCGCATTAGGGAGGGGCATATTTGGACGTAATTTTTTTGGAAAAGTGGGCGTGGCCCCGCCCCCTACTAAGTTTTTGTACATATCTCGGAAACTACTATAGCTATGTCAACCAAACTCTATAAAGTCGTTTCCTTCAGGCATTTCCATATACAGTTCAAAAATGGAAGAAATCGGATAATAACCACGCCCACCTCCCATACAAAGGTTATGTTGAAAAGCACGAAAAGTGCGTTAACCGACTAACAAAAAACGTCAGAAACACTAAATTTAACGGAAGAAATGGCAGAAGGAAGCTGCACCCAGGCTTTTTTTATTGAAAATGGGCGGGGCGACGCCCACTTATGGACCAAAAACCATATCTCAGAAACTACTAGACCGATTTCAATGAAATTCGGTATATAATATTTTCTTAACACCCTGATGACATGTACGAAATATGGGTGAAATCGGTTCACAACCACGCCTTCTTCCAACATAACGCTATTTTGAATTCCATCTGATGCCTTCTCTGTATAATATATATATACATTAGGAACCAATGATGATAGCGGAATAAAACTTTACAAAAATACGGTATTTGAAAAATATGTAAATGACGGATAATGAAATCTCGATTATCACTTTATCATGCGAGAGTACAAAATGTTCGGTGACACCCGAACTTAGCCCTTCCTTACTTGTTTTTCGTCTGTAATTCCGAAGACTCCGCACCTCTTGGTTGCTTTGAAGTATGCTGTACCAGGTTGTTGTGGACTGCCAGGGTAGTGAACGGTTTGAGCAAAATCAAATGACAGAACGACTGCTGTAGGGTCAGTATTTCTACACCAACTTTGATAATATTCTTGTTGATTTCGGGCTCGGTGGAGGTGATCAAGAAATTGATTAAGCTTCTGTTCGCGTTCAATGTCAGTAACACCTTTGGCTTGCGCAATCGATATTGCGTTTCCTATTAAAAGAAAAAATACTGAATTTAATCTCAACGTTTGATACAACTATAAAATGAGCAAATAATGAGCTACTTACCACGGCAGACATCGCAGAGATCATCCGCTGGTTTCATAACTGTAACGTAGGGTATGTATTTGGACCATATCCGTCGAAAACTGCGATTACTCATCTTCAATTCGTCATCACTGAGTGAAGAAATGTATTTTCGATAAATCGAGGACTTCGTCTCGCTGGATGGCAGTTTCATTATCCGAAAATCACTAAATCAAGTTTATTTTTCGACATCTCTCGATCAATTTCCGTGGTATCAGTGTATGACATTTATTATTAAAACAATCTTTTGACAGAAATTTTGTTACCAGCTCCTCCACCTTTACTTCACCAAGAGACAGGCCAACCTTAACAAAAGTTTGTTCGGTATCATCTTCTGCCTGAGAAACACATACTTCGTCTTCATCGTAATCGCTCTCTTCATTGTTTTCATCATTGTCCGTATGAAAAACAAATGAATGAATGAAATATTGTCCGTATACGGCACTGAACTCATGTTTCATTTCATGCGAAATGCAAAGACGATAATCAACAGAAACACTTACACAAATGTGATAACCGAACGTCCGGAAAGAGAGACGAATGAAAACAAGACAACAGCAGCTGCGCGGTATTAGAGTAAACGTCACTTCTTCAGTGTTACTTTTTTAAATGTTCCACACTAGCAACTTACACGATGAACTACAATAATATTCCGACCAAAAACAACACTTACTGGACGTCCTTGAAGACTCTGGAAAGGAGAACAATTAATGAGATAACGAGAAACTGACGAAACGAGTTGTCTATTTTTAACAGCTGTTTCCGAGAAAACTAGTTTTCGCACGTTAGCTCCCTTTTCGTAGACCAGGTCACATGTTTCTTTCTCTTGTTAGTCGATTTGGATCTCAATATGTGAATCTTTGATATTCGAAGTAGCTATAGGAACAAAATAGTAAAAATATTAAAGGATTATCTTTAGTTAAGTCTCCGCCCCTTGATTTTATAGACCTCTATGTTTCACTACACTTCATTTAAATATACTTATACCTCTATTATTTACATTACCTTCAGTTAAGTATGGATAACTCAATCGATGAGGAAAACATTTTGCAAATATTTGAAATAATACATCCTCAAATTAAAAAGGACTCACTACTGGATGTGCTACACAAATGTTCGCGAGAAACGGATAAGCAAACTGATAAGTATGAATCGTAAATTTTGTAAAATTTTGCGTTTATATTTTTATTTTAGTTGTGAGCGCGCTTTCGTGGCAACCAGCTGTATTCTCCGAGAGTTGCAAGCAGATGGTATAACCGATATTTAAAACACCACTTGAAGATGCCTTTTAAATACGTTTACAATATAATTATAAATATTCAAGAAATTGTCAATGGTGTAAATAAATCGCATTTCTTGTATATTTCGATGCATGCACTTCGAATTTTATTTATTCAAAATTTTTCGCATAATTTCAGTGGATCAAAAATTTTATTTTACCTAATTAACTTTGGTTTGCGCTTAAACTCTACATCACACTATAAAATACTTAATAAATTTTAAATAGTCCTCCAAGCGCTGCTCTTCAACTACGTCCAGCAGCAGCGATACACATGCGCTATACTCCAAAATGGCCTGCAGCAGCTCTAGCGATTCCATGTTGGCGCCAAACATCACTTACGAATTGTCAGTTTGAAAATGCACAATGGCATTGTTTATACATTGCGCAATATCACAATACATATGTGTGCATCCGCGCGCTCCAGCTGTTTTGATTGGACTACTTATTGTAATTGTTTAGTGAGGAGGAAAACACTAGTTGTTCGAAGTGTACGACAAGATTGCACAGTTAAAAGCGGTTGACCTTTGGCTGCTTTCACGCATGCGCCTTCATTTCATTGCATGTCTGAAAGGTTGCTGACCAACTACATACAAATATTGCAATGCATGTGCCTAAAAAGATCTGCTTTTGCACTTACCCACATATATAAATACATACATATGTACGTCTACTATATATGTACTTTGTAGAAAATATGTTTACTTCTGGTTCGTTTTTTATTATGCTGTTATTTATCATGTGAGGTCAAATAGTACTGTGCAAATTACGTCAACTCCGTTTAACGGAGTTTGTAAAATTTAATAATTTTAGTCATCGATACGCAATTAAGTGCACAGTTTCTTCAGTTTTAAAAATGTCGTTAATTTTTTAAACAATCTTATTAAAAAATAAAAAAAAAACGTTAACTACGGTATAATACCCTTCACAGATGTATTACTTGTAGTATAAAAGGGTGTAAAAGATCTTTACACTTTACACAATGTTTTGTATAATAATAAGGCCAAATTTCGGGAAGATACCTCAAAATGTATCACCAGAAGTGCATATGTAAAAGTTAACCGAAATTGGTGATTTTCATAAATGAGCAGCTTCTTGGTGAGAAAAAAAATGTTTGCAAAATTTCAGATTGTTTTCTCAAAAGTTGAGAAGATTTTTCGTTTATATACATGGGCATGGAGGATGGAGTCATGTGTAGAAGTTCACGCAAGTAAGGAAAGTTCTCTGATCGCCATTCACTTGGGAGTGGCCAGAAACGATTCTTTTACATATGACTCAAGCAGCTCACTACTTCCGGTCTTTGACCAAGTATCCTCTGGGTAGCCTAAGAACATCCGTTCGAAGGCGACCTAAAGTGAGAAGGCGAAACATCCCCATAGGGTTGTGCGATGGGTTTGAGACCCGCCACGTAAAAAGCTCACCCCAATGAAAAACTACCAACAGCCTCGGATGAGAAACCCCCTTTTGATGACGACCACGAAATGGGAACTACGATATCAGGGCATGCACCTGGAATGTCCGGACCCTTAATTGGGAAAGTGCCGCTGCCTAGCTGGTTGATGTTCTCGTGAAAATAAAGGCTGACATCACCGCCGTCCAAGAAATGCGATGGACGGGACAAGGACAGGGACTAGTCGGTCCTTATGGCATTTAATACAGTGGCCATATAAAGGAGCGCAAGTTTGGTGCGGGATTCGTGGTGGGAGAGAGACTCCGTCGTCGAGTACTATTATTCACTCCGGTGAATGAACGTCTATCCACAATCCGCATCAAAGCGAAGTTCTTCAACATATAGCTGATTTTCGCCCACGCCCGGACGGAAGAGAAGGACGATGTGACCAAAGATGTCTTTTATGAGTGCTTGGAGCGCACTTATGAGAGCTGCCCCTGCCACGATGTAAGAATCGTGCTTGGCGACTTTAACGCCAGGGTAGGTAAAGAAGGTATCTTTGGCACTACGGTCGGTAAATTCAGCTTCCACGACGAAACATCCCCAAATGGGTTGAGGCTGATCGACTTCGCCGGGGCCCGAAATATGGTTATCTGTAGTACTAGATTCCAGCATAAAAAGATTCATCAATCTACCTGGCTGTCTCCGGATCGAAAAACTACCAACCAGATCGATCATGCTGTGATAGACGGTAGACACGTCTCCAGTGTTTTAGATGTGCGTGCGCTCCGAGGTCCTAACATCGACTCGGACTACTATCTTGATGCAGCTAAGATTCGCACCCGCCTCTGCGCAGCTAAAAACGCACGCCACCAAACACAAGGAAGGTTCGACGTCGAGAAGCTGCAATCACAACAGACAGCCGAACGATTTTCTACTCGGCTTGCACTCCTGCTCTCTGAGAGCACTCCTCAACAACTCTGTATAAGGGAACTGTGAGACGGCATTTCAAACTCCTTACGTACAGCTGCAACCGAAACCATTGGTTTTCGGAAAGTACAAAAGAACAGCTGGTACGACGAGGAGTGCCGTGTCGCAGCGGAGAGAAAACAGACTGCCTACCTCGCAACATTGCGATCGACCACTACACGTGAGGGATGGGATAGATACCGAGAGTTGAAGAGGGAAGCGAGACGCATTTGTAGACAGAAAAAGAAAGAGGCCGAAATGCGTGAGTACAAAGAGCTTGATAAGCTGGCCGACAGGGGTAATGCTCGAAAATTCTACAAAAAAATGCGGCGGTTTACAGAAGGTTTCAAGACCGGAGCATACTCTTGTAGAACCCCCAAAGGTGATCTAGTCACTGATGCCCAGAGCATACCTACTTAAATTATGGAGGGAACACTTCTCCAGCCTGCTGAATGGCAGTGAACGCACAACACCAGGATAAGGAGAACCCGATTCCCCAATCGATGACGATGGAGCAGACGTTCCATTACCCGACCATGAAGAAGTTCGAATAACAATTGCCCGCCTACAGAACAACAAAGCGGCAGTGGCCGACGGATTGCCGGCCGAGCTATTCTAACACGGCGGTGAAGAACTGATAAGGAGCATGCATCAGCTTCTTTGTAAAATATGGTCGGACGAAAGCATGCCCAACGATTGGAATTTAAGTGTGCTATGCCCAATCCATAAAAAGGAGACAGCACAATCTGCGCCAACTACCGTGGGATTAGCCTCCTCAACATCGCATATAAGGTTCTATCGAGCGTATTGTGTGAAAGATTGAAGCCCACCGTCAACAAACTGATTGAGATATGAAACTTCCCCTCCACAGGGTGATGCGTTGGATTTGGAACTCGCCACGTAAAAAACGCCCCCAATGAAAAGGAGGCTGTTGTTAACTCGACAATAACCGCGTAAGCGGTTTCTACGCCAGTAAAGAAGAAGAAGAGATATGAAACAAAACAGTTTTTTGGGGGTTGTTACATAAGTGTACCTTACATTTTGAGCATTTGGATTTCGGAATAGCGGTTTGACAAAGTCTGCACCTTCCTTTTCCTCCCCATTCTAACCAATGATCCTTTCGATCGAGAGGCATGGATTTTGGCGGTTCAGAAATGTACGATCGCTTTGATGATGACGTATATGAAACGTCTGGCATTGAAGATGATGCTGGAGACGCTGTCTGAATTGTCGAAGCAATTGCTGATGGACGATCTCTTTTCCGCTGATTGATTTGTGTAATATTAGACGAGTGTTGGAACTCGTTTTCAATACTCAGATGGAAATCTAACAATGTCAATGGCTTTGTATTTCTATCTTAACAGCATCCAACTATTTACTACTGCTATGTTAAGGCACCGGTATACGGTTCTCATAAACCAATTTTTTGAGCGGTGGTTGATTTTATATGGCTCTGACAACATATCAGCCAGGCCTACGCCTCCCATGTGCTTGTTATAAGACTCAACAATAGCTGATCTAGGTATGTTTGAGTGCTTCTTTTTTTTTCTACAGCTTCAAAAAATAAGTATAATACAATGCCTGATGAAATTTCTAGTCGAAGAGAGGAACAAGTTCCTTCTCCTATATAAAGAGCAATGTCGAATACGATTTCTGACACTTGTAAACATTTTTTAAAACCCCATGTATTGGTTTCATTGGAAGGTATTGTTTTAGAATGTTGGGCCCTTTATATTTAATCATTTCTTCATCAATGCTTTGATGTTCTTCCTGGTCTATTTTGTTGCTTTTCTCCTTTATTGTATTCAGTAATAGACGTATTTTATTAAGTTTGTCGTAATTACTTGATCCATGTTCAGGCTGTTGAGTATTATAATTTATATGAAAAGCCTGTTTGATTTTCTCAAAGAGTATTCTTGATAAAGAATCTGCAATAGCAGATAATCTAAAGTGTGGGGATCAGGCCATCCGCATATTTTGAACTTGTATTGCGCTCAAATACAGAAGAACGCTAAAGAATCGTCTAATCTCAAATGGTAAACGATGTAATAGTCAGATGTCGCATGAGGTTTTCCTTCTTTTATAGTCGAAAAAATAACAAATATCGGTAGTTGTATTCAAAAATCGGTGTCGGTATTCACATTGATGTACGCTTGATATTTATTATGTTAAATTCAACCTGTAAAGCAAGAATAATTCAGAATGAAAGGACCAAATTTTAACGTCGCATTTACAAGGTGTTTTCCAAAGTAAACAGGACTTTTTAATCTAGTGTCCTCTAGCGCTAGAATCTGCTATCTTTATCGATTGTCCAGCGAGAATATCATGACATTTCATTGATTGGAAATAAAGATATTACGAAGTGTCAGTATGTTTGTGTTATCGGTGCGAAAATTAGCTTCGAACAAAGAGACAACATTAAATTTTGTTTTAAAATTGGTAAAACTTTTACCGAAACGTTTCAATTGATGAAACAAGTTTATGGCGAATATTGTCTATCCCGTAGCACTAGTGGTTTCAACGTTTTCAAAGTGGTCGTGAGGACATAAGTGACGATCAACATGTGGGCCAATCAAAATCCGTGATCACCGGAAATTGCATCGAAACTGAGCGTGAATTCATCAAAAGCCAGCCGAAATCATCATTGAAATTCATGGAAATGAAATTGAACATCTCCAAAACATCGATTTATCGCATTTTGACCGAACATTTGGGCTTACTAAGAATTTCTCAGAATCCAATATTCGAAGGACGTGCCCATGAAAGGAAAGCATTATGCAGACGTAGAGGCCATTCAAAAGGCTTGCACCGGCATACTGGCACTGGCTAAAACACTCGTTCGACATGCTTTTGGACCGTGCAAAAAGCTGTATTGAAGCAGAGTAAGACTATTTTGACTAAAATAAATTGATTTTTGCCGAAAAAAACATTTATTTAAAGCAGTGAAGAAAATATAGCAGCCGTAGCTGAGAGTGTACACGAAGACCGTGGAGAGTCGATTCGGCGCCGTTCGCAGCAACTCGGACTGACGTATGGAAGGACTTTGATCATGCGTACGAAATACGGCATGTGTAAGAACTGAAGCCGCTTCGTTCTATGGGATCTTGAAAAGTTCCAAGAAGATCCGACGTTTTCGAACTAAATTTTGTTCAGCGATGAGGTCCGTTTTCGACTCAATGGGTATGTAAACAAACAAGATTGCCGCATTTGTGACGAAGAGCAATCCGAAGTGAATCAAGAGCTATCATTTCATCCAGAAAAAAGAACGGTTTGGTGTGTTCCATATTTCTTCAAAAATGATGCCGTTTGAGAACGTAATCGTTAATGATGACGCCGACTATTTAATAACTGAAATTAAAGTTCGTGATCTCGGCAACATTTGTTGTCAACAAGTCAGCGCCACATCCCACACATCACATCAATCGAGTAATTTATGGAGTAAACACTTCGGTGAGCAGATTGGCTACCAAGGTCGTATGATAACACACTGTTAGAGTTTTTCCTGTGGGAATATGTAAAGTCTAAAGTCTATGCGAACAGCCCCGCTTTGATTCAGGCCTTGGAGCAAAACATTACTCGTGTCTTTCATCAGTTACCAGTCGAAATGCTCGAACGGTTATCGAAAATTGGACTCAGCGGATGGACGTATCCGCGGCCAACATTTCAAAGATATAATCTTCAATAAATAAATGCCAAATAAAGTTATTTCGAATGATAATAAACATTCCTCATTAAATTTGAAGTTTCTGTGTTTTTTCATTAAAAAAGTAGGGAACCTGGAAATGGATCACCCTTTATATATTTAGTTTCCGAACCGACACTAAACTTCTTCAATAAGAGCAAATTAAGGATTCTCATTCTAGTGAACTCACGTTTCACCGTTTAATTCACTTTTATTTATCGTATACAGGTTTACAGTTTGCTTAGATCCTTAACAGTTTGTGGGGAGCTGTGCTGCTCACTTGCCACCACCGCCACCACCTCCACCTCCGCCGCCGCCGCCGCCGCCACCGCCACCTCCTCCTGGATAAGGTTCAGGATTTGGCAAAGGATTGGGATTGGCTGCAGATAAATATTTTTTAAGAATTATCAAGTATTAAACGATATATGAAATATATTTACCAAAAGCCACAGCGAGTAAAGCCAGCACGAAGCCGATGAGCAGTTGGAAATTCATATTGCAAGAGTTGCAAGTGCAATGGTTGACCTAACGTTTATGAGTGCTTTTTATACACTTGGCTAGGTTCTAGCTAGGAATATTCTTGATTTGTGCAATGAATATGAAAACGCTTAGCCAACTATTTACCATACTTCTTAAACGTTTCGTAATACGCATTTAAAACGAGTATTGGAAATAACAAGCGGTTCTTCCCTTGGCTATAAGTTAATAGCAAATGTGTAAAAGTAGGTGTGTACAAATGTATATTTGTCGGTCAACAGTAGTATTTTAAATAAATTTCTAGTGATGGACATTTAATGTGCATACAATAAAATTTATTTAACTGTTAGTATGATTTAGTAAACGTTCCCGTTTCAATAAAATTGCTAAGCGTACAGTGGGTCATTTGCATGGCAAAGAATATGGCCAATGAAATATCTTACTTTGAACGGATCATTTCTAAAATTAGGCGTCCGCTATGGTGTTGAAGAAGGCTGAGCTTAAATGCTTTTGTGGGTCTTGAGCTCAATTCCTGTTCCTTTAAAAGTGGTTGGATCGTGAAGCTCAAGATTATTTATGCTATGAAAATGTTTCTCACAACACGAACAAGAATAATATTTTCTTGTTTGTGCCTTTTAAATGAAGAAGTTAGCTTGATATCTCTTTCAGCACTTACAAATCTCAGATGCTTTCATTTACTTTTGACTTCTACAAAATTTGCAAAATCTATTTGAATTATTTTAAGATTTCTTTTCTAATAAAGAACTTCTTTATCGAATCATCTAACTTTTTATCTTTAGCAAAGAGAATACAGATTGTTGGAAGCTTAATATAACACATAAATCTTTAATAATGTTTAAATATCGGAAACTATAGACTTTTAAATGAATTTGATATTTCTTGCTAATCTTCTTAAAAAATCCTTTTTTAATTCCAGAACCATCACTTTAAGCTTTTTATATATTTAGATCCCGGTTCCTACAGTTGATTTTTGATCGAAAATGTCGGTCAATGTGTGATATATATAACTGATTTTAAGAGATAATCCTTCTTTTATAATGGTATGTCTGTAGGTGAAAAATGAGTTGAATCGGATCAATATTTCCTTTACCCCCATATACTTAACATAAATATTTTAGAACTTCCGAGTGACTTTGTACCGCATATATCGGCCAATATGTGAGTTATCTCAATGAAGGTAAGAGAACGTGTTTTATTCATAACACTGTATCTTTGTGCCTAAAATAGATAAATTTTAACGAAATCTTGGCTTAGATCCTATACAACTAATATCAGGATTTTCGAACACCCGGCTGACTTTGCTCGATATGATTGGTTTTACACCTTACAGTAGTTCTCTGGCTTTGATTCTTGCAAGTTGCTTGAGCATAACATGTTCGGTTGCACCCGAACTTAGTCCTTGTTTTGAATTAACAATATGACGTCCTCAGAAAATTTTTTGCAGATATTCCAGAAAAAAACCAAAATTAATTGTTTATAAAATATCGAAACAAAACAAGAAAGAAAGGGATAAGTTTGGGTGTAACCGAACGTTTTATACTCCTGCAACTTGCAAGAACTTTTATTTAGTCGAAATCAAACTGTCGGATTCCGGGATGTGTGACTTCACAGAAAAGTAAGCGGTGCCACACCCATCGTGAAATTTAATGTCTTTCGCGTTATTAGTTATTGATTTATTGAGCTTTTAGTAGTTCTTAACATTACCGCTACATATATGGGGAGTAAGCGGTGAAATCTTCCGATTTCATCCATTTTCACACTGTAGGAATTCTTATAATATTTGCGCTCTAAAAATTTGGTTGCTGTAGCTTTAGTAGTCTAGGAGATACCTACTTAAACCCGCCTCATAAGATCGATCCATACTTTTTCCACATTTTTTGTCCCCAAATGCTTCTTGCTACTGTGATCCCATGTGCCAAATACAGTTTTATATCTAAATTTAGTAGGTATTTAATTATGGCGCTTTATATGTTTTCGGCTAATGGCGATTTGTGGGCGTGGCAGTGGTCCGATTACGCTCATCTATGAACTCGTGATATTTCTTTGTACTGAGAAACCTGTATACCAAGTTTCATCAAGATATCTCAATTTTTACGCAAGTTAAAGCTTGCACGGACGGACATACAGATAGTTACCCGGATTTCAACTTTTCTCGTCATACTGATTATTTATATATCCCTTATATCTATCTCGTTTAGCTTTAGGAGATACATACAACCGTTTGGTGAACAAAACTATTACATATACTCTGTAGCCACAAGTTGCCAGAGTGTAAAAATATAAATTATAACAGCGCTTAGAACCAACCGTTTCTTGTACGACAAATGCTCGACATTCGAAAGAAAGTAGCTACATTTGGGAGATTTTGTCTCAAATATTACATTGTTGGAAAAGAACATCGGTTATATCTAATACCCATGATCCATTGAACAACTTATCGATAAATCTTCCACCCGAAACTATAGGAATATATTATACTGGGTCTTCCAATAGTTAGTACATATAATGGAAACTCGTTTACAATAATTTTTTGACAGCCAGTTACTACTTATTGGAAAGGAGTTGTAGATCTTTATAATCGGTTATCACGTCTGATACTCTATACGAAGTCGCATGTTGAATTTCAAGTCCTAATCGTTTTATTACATGAAAACATTTAAAAAATTACAAGTTATTCTAAGGAAATATTTTATTTTTTCCTCCACCTTAATATCCAATACGTAGTATTCAAAATCATTTCTTATCGCTTTCTGCTGGAGATAAAAAAAAATCATAAACAAATTTACCTTTAAAGTCTCAATTAAAATTTTACTATGTCGAACTCGTCATCTGTTCCACTGTAGCTTTATAATCGTAAACGTTGCTTCATTTCTGGTAAACAATAAACACTTTCATCACAAAGGTAAATTACCTGTATTTCTATGAACATATCTACATATGCACCAGTATCTATTCGCCATAAAATTTCTATGGAAATAATTACACAATAATATAAATTTTATTACTTCTGAGTGTACTCATATGTACATTTGTTTTATAAACGTGAGCAAATTAATTACATTCACATAGACATGCAATAAATTGACATAAACATAATTTCAAATTGAGACAAAGTGGCGGTGATTGATTGTTGCAGTTTAATTTGCATTTATTGTAATTTCATTACTGAACTACAAATGCAAGTAAATATGTATGTAATAAAATATGTTTTGCAAATACTTGACTCGCACGTGTAGTTTTTCTAAGAAACAAGAAAAAACGGTGCAACCGAAGCTATAATACCTTTAAAAGTGTTTTTTTTATAGCAAAAAACGGTATAAAAAGATATTTTATTACGGCATCTGTATGCTATAGTGCCTTCTGAACAATATGTTCGGAGATTGCCGCGATTTCTGAGATAATAATCAATGCTAAATTTCGTAAATATACTTTGTCAAATAAGAGACTTTTCATACAAGAGCTTGAGTTCGATTGGTCATTTCGTACGGCAGCTATTTACTACGTTATCCGATGAAGGTGGATCTGACAAATGAACAGCTTCTTGGTGAGAGAAAAACATGTGCAAATTTGGAGGTCCATATCTGAAAACTGAGGGACTAGTTCCCGTATAAATACTTTACAGGGTCTGCGGCGTTAACTTTTGGGTGTTACAAACATCACAGTAACTTTTTTGTTTCAAATTTAAACCCTGTTCAGGGCATAAACATATTTATAAGTAAATATAGGTGTATATAGTATATCATACACATCCGTCTTGCTTCGCTGCTTTTCCTATCTCCGAGGAACGAGGTCATGGGAATTTCAACAAAATATATAAAGTTATAGAGGTTTCGAAGTGTTAGCGATTCCCAATTAGATATATCTCTATCTATTCATATTCAAATAACTCCACTCCACACAAAGAGGTCAGGGTTTGCCAAAATGTGTCAATTCCATACTTTTCTGAGACTACACGTCCATAGAACGTTTAATTCGCAGAATTGAAATAGCGGCAACTTTGTTTATTAAAGTCGTCAGATAATGTAAAGCAACATTTTCATTGTAAAGTATAAAAATATAAATTATAACATCGTTTAGAACCAACTGTTTTTTGTATGAGAAATGCTCGACATTCGAAAGAAAGAAGCTACATCTGAGAGATTTTGTCTCAAATATTACATTGTTGGAAAAGAACATCGGCTATATCTAATACCCATGATTCATTGATCAACTTATCGATAAAGTTGATATTCCAGTGTTTTGATACGAAACGATTCATCGTTGAGTGGGTTATATCTATATTTATCTCTAAGTTATTTAACCGACATAAATTATGTCTCACGTAGTATCCAATTTAATCGTTATTAGTGGCTTTAAGTTTGACAGACTTTTTGGTTGTCCACAGAAATAAAACCAAAAAAAATCTCAACTTCATTTATTAATAATAAATAAAAAGCATTTTCGTAAATAAGTATGACCTTATAAAATAAAATAAAAAAAAAAAACAAGTAAACGCGTTAACAAACAGACGGTCATGGCTAAAACCACTCAGCTCATCATGCTGATAATTTATTTATATATGTTATAGGGTCTCCGACGTTTTCTTCTGGGTACTGCAAACTTCGTGGAAACCTTAGGAAATTCTTTTCAGGGTATAAAAATACATTTTGCATGGGAAAGCTGTCAGCATGATTGGTGCGGTGTTCGCTCATTCTGGATAACAAGCGCAACCATGAGATTACTTCGTAGCAGTATGTGACTCTGTTTAACTGCAATCCGAAGGCGTTTCTGCATTCGTCGGAACATGGATTCACTGGGACACACCACAGGCCTATTTGTGTATTTCATTGTCAAACCTGCTCAGAAAAGAACGAGGCGTTTTCAGGGTACCTTGAGAAAGCCAAAACAGTCACGAGTATCTACTATGAACCCATTCGACATCGAAACGGAGAATAAACGGCGCCACATCGATTGAGATAGACTACAAATTGTTGACTTACCAATCGCATTCTTCAGATGATCTCTGTCACGGATACTTACTTTGCGGACCGCCAAAAAACGTATGCTTCAGTTGACCCATCTGGTTGGTCCCAGTGGTTGGGGTATCGCTGGTTCTAATGACGGCAATAACCAAAATATGAAAAAAGTCCGAATAACTTCTAAAAAAAGAAAAGAAAATTTAGTGTTGTTATTTCTGGCATAAGCTCTTTACTCTAATGTCTACGTCATGGCCTAGATTCGCTCAATTAAAGTGATAGTTATAAGAGCTTTCTGATCTCATACGCTTTTGTTCAGCCCTATCTATAACTCGTCTTATATATCTAGTTCATGCAACTAGATGAAGTATCAAAATTTGATACCAAGGCACTCTTGAAGTTCGTAAAAAGCGTTGAAGTCCAGTAAGACGAATTCTTCAGCTATAAGGGGGTATTCTGATTTAGAAATTACAAAAAAATCGATTTTTTTTGCATATTTTTATAGCATAACCCTTCAAGAAAATGTTCCTAAGAGGATTTTTTTAAATTCAAATTATTTTCCGAGTTACAGCTCATTTTGTGACTCCGACTCCGACTGCACGCGACTAGTTCTCAAACTTTAAACTCGTTTTTCTCATAACTACTTCTCTAGAAACGGTGTGCATGATATCTCAAGTTCTACTCAACTGATTCGCATGAAATTTTACACAGAGCTTTCTTATACATTATAGTACCGCAATACGAACAGCTTTCGAAGGATTTTTTTTTTTTCAAAAAATTTCGAACCACAAAAAACAGGCAAAAAACGAAACTTTTTTTTCAAACTTCCACCAAATTGTAATTTTTTTTTTCAAAAACGTTTCGTAGTGCGATAACTACACTTTTCCTCTTCACGGATTTCGCATAAATTTTAAGTTTAGGTAACGGAAATGATTTATAACCTGCACACCAAGACGAGCCATTGTTTCATCAGTCTCTACTTCGCCGACCTGCAGTTTTTTAAAATTTAATTTTATTTTTTTATATTATTTATGTTTTTTATTCTTAGAATATCAATAAAAAGCATGTAAAAAACTGGATAGTCAAAATAATTTTTGATTTTTTTTATCGCGTCAAAAAAAAAAACCTAAAATTCAGGCTTCTAAACCAGAATACCCCCTTAATTAATATAGGTCCTTGTATGGTGTGACTGTTGACCAGTATAACCTAACATTACTATACCTACTATTCTAAGATTAGTGTCGATATTTTTTGCTTGTGACGATCTCTCGGTCAGGCCGAATACTTTTCAGTCATTGTAGTGTAACTGTATTTAAAGTACAAAAGTAGATGAGCATACCAATTTATGTATTCCTATCGAAGTATTAAAAAATGCATTTGGTGAATGTTCAAAAATTGTTATAGCACTACATAAATTGTATGCTCAGGTGTAAACTCACATAAAACTTTCACTTCATACTCAACACTTGTAAACTAAAATTGTAAATATTTATTAAAATGTCAAAATAATGTTGCTCGACATAAAAATTATAAGCAATTAAATGGAAACTGTTGAAAAGTGCTTGTTGTTGCTCATGCCATGCTGCATCTTCTGGGTTCACAGTACATATTTACACACATACATATTAACTGCAACATTGGTTGCACTTGTAACATTCACTTTGGTAGTCGATTTGTATGTTATATATGTATTCATGTTCGACACTTTGCGCGCCAAAAATCAAAAACATAACATAACGGTCGTGTGAAGTTGCTCTACAAAGTTATTAGCCATAAAAGAGTACTGTAAAAAGCGATATACATGAGAGAAGACCAAATATTATACCTACGTATTGTATTTATGTATTTTTGTAAGCATGTATGTATTTGTGTGTGATATAAAGTGTATGATTCCAGCCACCATAGTGTCTGTTACAGCTTCACTATTATTGGCAATTATGTAACAAGCTACACCAACAGGTTTTGACGCCCAGTTGCATTGCTGCGCCGTTGCAGATGTTGCACCGGCCGCAACGGTGACGCCATAAGCGGCGAACGCTGGTAACTCAGTCAGTGGTGAGGTAGGCAGTGTTTTTATTTTGTTAGCTGCATTAGCCTTTGTTACTTCTACATACACAAGTAAAGCATCAGAGCCATGCGATTTTGTCCGCCAAATTTTCATTTGCCACGGCCACAGTCAATAGTCACGCGGACAGGTTTCTTTTCGCACGGCAAATTATTTTACGCAATTCAGTGGTGTGTCCAGCCCACTTGAAATCTTTGTCAGGAAATATCTATTAAATTTGTATTGGTCATTACTGGCAATTTTTCGGAGCGAATGTACAAGTATAAATTGACAGAATTTAGGGTTAGCCCTTTGTTATTTCTTATAAAATCTGAAGAACCGATTATTACCATTTATAGAAAATATGTGATTTAAAATATTTGGCAAAAGTGGTACATTTAATTTAAATGCGAAGCTGATTGCAATCGAAAACCAGCAGATCTTGCCTGTGGAAAAAATCTGATCGAAGACAACTAATTCAAATTTTTAAGAATTTTGTGGCAGACTTTAGAACGAAATCTAAGTTCTAAACCAATGCTATTCATTTTAAGCATTAAACCACTCCATTAAACACAATTATTATTAAATTTTACACACTTTGACCAACCTAAATGGTGGATAATCGAAATCCACCATAAATGCTATATTGGGGACAGAAAAGCTCTGGGCTGTTTGCACATATGTATTTTTGATATTGCTCAAGTACTATACTCGAGAGTATAGATATTTACGCGGTCTTGCCCTCGTTTCACTGCCAGACCCATTTCGTCTTGCCCCCGTTCACTGCATTTACAGCTGCATGTCCAGTCTGGAGAAAGCAGAACTAACGGCGCGGATGTTGAGGCTTATAAAAGATTGTACCTGCTCGATTAAATTCTGCAGCTCGAATTTTTTCTCCAGCAGCAGGTTGAGGAAGTCGCACGATAGGAAGTCGCCTTGTCTGAAACCTCGTTTGGTATCGAACGGCTGGGAGAGGTTCTTCACATCCTGACGGAGCTTTTCGTGTTACTCAACATTAGCTTACACAGCCGTATTAGTTTTGTGGGGATACCAAATTCAGACATCGCGGCATAAAGGCAGCTCCTTTTCGTGCTGTAGAAAGCAGCTTTGAAATCGACGAAGAGGTGGTGTGTGTCGATTCTTTTTTCACGGGTCTTTTCCAAGATTTGGCGTATGGTGAATCTGGTCGGTTGTTGATTTTCCAGGTCTGAAGCCACACTGATAAGGTCCAATCAGTTTGTTGACGGTGGGCTTTAATCTTTCACACAATACGCTCGATAGAACCTTATATGCGATGTTGAGGAGGCTAATCCCACGGTAGTTGGCGCAGATTGTGGGGTCTCCTTTTTTATGGATTGGGCATAGCACACTTCCAATCGTTGGGCATGCTTTCGTCCAACCATATTTTACAAAGAAGCTGATGCATGCTCCCTATTAGTTCTTCGCCGCCGTGTTTGAATAGCTCGGCCGGTAGTCCGTCGGCCCCCCCGCCGCTGTTGTTGCTCTTTCAGGCGGGCAATTTCGCTATTCGAACTTCTTCATGGTCGGGTAATGGAACGTCTGCTCCATCGTCATCGATTGGGGAATCGGGTTCTTTTTTTCCTGGTGTTCACTGCCATTCAGCAGGCTTGGAGAAGTGTTCCTCCATAATTTAACTATGCTCTGAGCATCAGTGACTAGATCACCTTAGGGGGTTCTACAAGAGTATGTCTGGTCTTGAAACCTTCTGTAAGCCGCCGCATTTTTTCGTAGAATTTTCGAGCATTACCCCTGTCGCTAATAGCTATCATCAAGCTTTTCGTACTCACTTATTTCGGCCTGCTGTTCTTTCTTCTTCTGCAAATGCGTCTTCGCTTCCTTCTTCGTAAATCTCGGTATCTATCCCATCCCGCACGTGTGCAGTGGTCGATCGTAACGTTGCGTGAGGTAGGCAGCTCTGTTTTTCTCCGCTGCAACACGGCACTCCTCGTCGTACCAGCTGTTCTTTTGCACTTTCCGAAAACCAATGGTTTCGGTTGCAGCTGTACGTAAGGAGTTTGAAATGCCATCCCACAGTTCCCTTATAACCGAGTTGTTGACGAGTGCTCTCAGAGAGCAGGAGTGCAAGCCGAGTAGAAAATCGTTCTCTGCTGTTCTGATTGCAGCTTCTCGACGTTGAACCTTCCTTGTGTTTGTTGGCGCGCGTTTTTTGCCGCACAGAGGCGGGTGCGAATCTTGGCTGCATCAAGATAGTGGTCCGAGTCGATGTAAGGACCTCGGAGCGCACGTGCATCTAAAACACTGGAGACGCGTCTTCCGTCTATCACAACATGATGGATCTGGTTGTTAGTTTTTCGATCCGGAGACAGCCAGGTAGCTTGATGAATCTTTTTATACTGGAATTTAGTACTACAGATAACCATATTTTGGGCCCCGGCGAAGTCAATTAGCCTCAACCCATTTGGGAATGTTTCGTCGTGGAGGCTGAATTTACCGACCGTAGTGCCAAATATACCTTCTTTGTCCACACTGGCGTTAAAGTCGCCAAGCACGATTTTGACATCGTGGCGGGGGCAGCTCTCATAAGCGCGCTCCAAGCGCTCATAGAAGGCATCTTTGGTCACATCGTCCTTCTCTTCCGTCGGGGCGTGGGCGCAAATAAGCGATATGTTGAAGAACCTCGCTTTGATGCGGATTGTGGCTAGACGTGAATGATAGTACTCGGCGACAGAGTCTCTCTCCCACCACAAATCCCACACCAAACTTGCGCTCTTTATATGGCCACTGTAGTAAATGCCACAAGGACCCACTCGCCTTAGTCCTTGTTCCGTCCATCGCATTTCTTGGACGGCGGTGATGTCAGCCTTCACTCTAACGAGGACATCAACGAGCTGGGTAGCGACACCTTCCTAATTAATGGACCGGATATTCCAGGTGCATGCTCTTAAATCGTAGTCCTTATTTCGTTTGCCATGGTCGTCATTAAAACGGGGTCTCTCATCCGAGGGCTTGTTGCTTCCCTTTCATTGGGTGTTTTTTTACATTGGCGGGTCCCAAACCCAGCGCACAACCCCGTGTAAGGTGATGTTTCTCCTTCACGTTAGCTCGCCTTCAAACGGATGTTCTTAGGCTACCCAGAGGATACTTGGTCAAAGACCGAAAGTCGTGAGCTGCTTGAGTCATAAAGTAAATAATCGTTTCTGGCCACTCCCAAGTGAATGGCGATCAGAGAACTTTCCTCACTTGCGTGAACTTCTACACATGACTCCATCCTCCAAAATATTATATATATTTCCAATAAGTTTTCAAAATATATATATATGTACTTACTTGTAATATAACTCTCCATACACTGATCGACGTATAGGACACAAATCTGATATTTTCAGTATAGCAGAAATCTGTTATGGGTGGGAATGCGGGCGTTGAAGTAATTCAAAGACCACTTTCACATATTTTCGGCATTAAACTATAGTTCTATCAATGTTATACCCCCAGTTAATTTTGCTAATATATCTTACAAATTGACCGACGTACATATCTATCACTTACCATCGCCATACCTAGGAACAGTTAACCGGATGCTTTTGAGAAATCCTGATATTAGATTTATTCGCGGTTGGGAGAAGCTTTCTTCCGCTTTATTAGGCACAAGATGCACCATTATTAAAAGAAAATGCTCTATGGCACTTTTCGATTAAGACAAGTCACATATTATTGATTGATATATGCGGGCAAAGATCAGCTGGAAGTTCGAAAATCGTTGTGTGATGTATAGGAGCTAAGAAGAATTTGGATACGAATTCAACGCTATTTTAGTATGCAGACATACTATTGCCAGAAAAGGACTTTTTTCGAATTTCGATAATAAATCTTATGGATTGACCGATCCAAATACCAGAAATAAAAGGTCGAAATAGAAACGTGGGGTCCACGCTGTTTTTTGTCGTATTTCGGTCATAATGTATGCATGTCAGGTTAATATTAGGTGCCTAATTGGTTGAAATTAGTTGAGCAGGTGCCGAGTTTTGGGTTATTACCTAAATGTGAGCAGTGCCACGTTTACCGTCTATTTCGGATACCGGCTCTAATACAAATTGTGTCAATTGTATATTTTCAAAATTATACCTAAACCAATTACATTTTCTTGGATTCTTAAGCCGCAATAACGTTTTCGCCGATATTGTTAATAAAATGTTTAGTGCATTAATAGTTAATTATAAAAGTTTTTTTTTCATATCATATCCACAGCAACGCGTGTCCGGATGTGCCAATAGTCCATATAAATATGTATGTATGTTCATTTATAAATATGCGATTTTAAAAACTTGCGTAAAAGAAAATTTAAATTTCTTTAAAATAAATTATTCAGATATCCAATATATGGATTAATATATGTACATCAATAATGTTATATACCATACATATGTAGCTTCTTGCTATTTCTTTATCACAAAAATGTGTAAATTTATACGCAACGGCACTCCTATGTTAATACGGTTACATCATTTTTTAATAAATCGTAAATGTTAACTAATTTTCGAATCGTGAGGAGAGAGGATCGAATGCATAAATATTTGAGCATGTTTGCATGTTCATACTCGTATATACATAAGTATTTAAGTCTATGTTTAGGTTTAAAAGCACGTGCTTTGGGAACGCATAGGTAGTTTTTACATTTTTGTTTACCTATTAAAAACAGTTTGAATAAAATTTTATGGTTATCACAAAAACAAAAAATATATGAAATACTCATCTTTATTTTTCTTAAATAAAATAAATAAGAAAGCGCTAAGTTTGGATGCAATAATATATTTTATACTCTCGCAACTTGCAATAATCAAAGCTAGGGAAATACATTAAGATGTCAAACATCAACCATACACAAGACTGCCATTATTCAAGTAAAACAGTTTGTAAGAAAAACGAAAATCCCTTATATGTAGTGGTATATGGAAATACTCCGTCAGGATCGTAAAGGACCTCTCCCGAGCCGTTCGACACCAAACGAGGTTTCAGACAAGGCGATTCCCTATCGTGCGACTTTTTCAACCTGCTTTTGGAGAAAATAGTTCGAGCCGCAGAACTAAATAGAGAAGGTACCATCTTCTATAAGAGTGTACAGCTGCTGGCATATGCCGATGATATTGATATCATCGGCCTCAACACCCGCGCCGTTAGTTCTGCTTTCTACAGGCTGGACAAGGAAGCACAGAAAATGGGTCTGGCAGTAAACGAGGGCAAGACGAAGTATCTCCTGTCATCAAACAAACAGTCATCGCATTCGCGACTTGATCATAATTTTGAAGTCGTAGATAATTTCGTCTATCTTGAAACCGGCATCAACACCAACAATAATGTCAGCCTCGAAATCCAACACGTGCTACTTCGGACTGAGTAGGCAATTGAAAAGTAGAGTCCTCTCTCGACGAAGAAAGACCAAACTCTATAAGTCATTCATCGTTCCCGTCCTGCTGTATGGTGCAGATTCTTGGACGATGTCAACAACGGATGAGTCGACGTTGCGAGTTTTCGAGAGATAAGTTCTGCGAAAGATTTATGGTCTTTTGCGCGTTAGCCACGGCCAATACCGCATTCGATGGAACGATGAGCTGTACGAGATATACGACGACATCGACATAGTTCAGCGAATTAAAAGACAGCGGCTACGCTGGCTAGGTCATGTTGTCCGGATGGACGAAAACACTCCAGCTCTCAGAGTATTTGACGCAGTACCCGCCGGAGGAAGCAGAGGAAGAGGAAGACCTCCACTCCGTTGGAAGGCCCAAGTGGAGAAGGACCTGGCTTCGCTTGGAATATCAAATTCGCGTCACGTAGCGAAAAGAAAAAAACGATTGGCGCGCTGTTGTTAACTCGGCTATAACCGCGTAAGCGGTTTTCTACGCCACTAAGATTAAGAAGTAGTATATGGAAATTGGTGTAATATCGACCCAATTTTATCTATTAACTGTGATCATGCCACACACTAAAAAAATTGTCCCTGGGCTTTATTAAGGTACTCACATAGTCAGCCGGATACTCGAAAATCCTGATATTAGTTATATGGGCACCAAGTAAAGTTTCAGTCCAATTGTATCTATTTTAGGCACAAATATACACCTGCAACTTTCATAGAGATAACTTAAATATTGGCCGATATATTCAGCATAAAGGAAGTTCGAACATCTTTTATTATCTCTTCATCTTAGAGGGTATATGGTGGCTCATGGAAGTATTGACCTCATTCAACTCATTTTGAAACACATAAATACTACATATTGTAAGGAAAGGTTTGCGTCTGAATTTCAATTTCATATCTAGATACTGGGGTCCACATATGCGGTACCTAGGGTCTTGAACCGTTTTGCTTGGATTTGAACAATTTTTGGGCATGAGGTGGCATACTTAAAAGGAATTATAAGTGCAAATTGTATCCCTTTAAATAATTTACTTTGTGATTTGTGTACTGAAAAGTCAAATAATGTAGTCCGATTTCGCCCATTTTCACACTCTGACATAGGAAAGCCATAAGAATACCATGTGCTAAATTAAAAATTAAATTAAAAATCGGTCCGAACGACGTCACGAGATATGTGATTTCACCAAAAAGTGGGCGGTGCAACGCCCATCGTCCAATTTTCACAAGGGCTCTCACAAATCCTCTCATACCATTTCGGAAGTAAAATTTAATGTCTCTGGCGTATTTAGTTATTGATTTATTGCGCTTGTAGTTGTTTT
This sequence comes from Bactrocera tryoni, assembly GCF_016617805.1. Classification (NCBI taxonomy): domain Eukaryota; kingdom Metazoa; phylum Arthropoda; class Insecta; order Diptera; family Tephritidae; genus Bactrocera; species Bactrocera tryoni. Next base: position 63,288,479 of record NC_052502.1, on the reverse strand, counting down.
AAACTGTACCGTTATATGGGCAGTTAGCGGGGTTATCTTCCGATTTCATACATTTTTACACTGTCGGTAGGGGTTCTTTTAATATTCGAGCCGGCCAAATTCGGTTATAGTAACTTTATATTACATATTAAATTTATTAAAGGGCGTCCACTTCTTCAAAATTTTTTGTACACAGGCCCTTGCTACTGCGACCCATTGAGTCAAATTACAGTTTTCGATCTTAATCTAGAGCTTAGTTATGGCACTTTATAAATTTTCGGTTACTGACGCTTTGTGGGCGTGACAGTGGTCCGTTGACGCCCATGTATGAAGTCTTAAGTGTTTTTGTACTAAGGAAGCCGCATGTCAAGTTTCATCAAGATATCTCAATTTTTACTCAAGTTACAGCTTGCGTGGATGGACGGAAAGAAAGACAGTCACCCGGATTTTAACTTTTCTCGTCATCCTGATTATTTATATATAGACAAATAAGGCGCGCGTCGAAGGATTTGGAGAATTATTTTTTCTTTAGGTTGGTAGTACTGTCGGTCACATTTATGTCAAATTTCATGTCAACACATTCATTAGTGTTTGAGATTCGTGTCGTTTTATGAGCTGCTAAAAGTGAGTTTTTCGTTTTTGCGATGTCGA
>NC_052502.1:63253710-63287751 GCF_016617805.1 Bactrocera tryoni | reverse complement strand
CTGTCCGTGCAAGCTGTAACTTGAGTAAAAATTGAGATGTCATGATGAAACTTGGTACACGTATTCCTTGGCTCCATAAGAAGGTTAAGTTCGAAGATGGGTAAAATCGGCCTACTGCCACGCCCACAAAATGGCCGAAACCGAAAACCTATAAAGTGTCATAACTAAGCCATAAATAAAGATATTAAAGTGAAATTTGGCACAAAGGATCGCATTAGGGAGGGGCATTTTTGGACGCATTTTTTTTGGAAAAGTGGGCGTGGCCCCGCCCCCTACTAAGTTTTTTGTACATATCTCGGAAACTACTATGGCTATGTCAACCAAACTCTACACAGTCGTTTTCTTCAGGCATTTCCATATACAGTTCAAAAATGGAAGAAGTCGGATAATAACCACGCCCACTTCCCATACAAAGGTTATGTTGAAAATCACTAAAAGTGCGTTAACCGACTAACAAAAAACGTCAGAAACACTAAATTTTTCGGAAGAAATGGCAGAAGGACGCTGCACCCAGGCTTTTTTTAAAAATTGAAAATGGGAGTGGCCTCGCCCACTTATGGACCAAAAACCATATCTCCACCTGATGCCTTCTCTGTATAATACATACATTAGGAACCAATGATGATAGCGGAATAAAACTTTACAAAAATACGGTATTTGAAAAATATGTAAATGACGTATAATGAAATCTCGATTATCACTTTATCATGCGAGAGTATAAAATGTTCGGTGACACCCGAACTTAGCCCTTCCTTACTTGTTTTTTTTTTGAATCACCCTAATATACAAATATGTGTTTGTAAGTTGTGTGCAACATTTATTTGAAGCCATCAAGTACAACTCCATTTCTATGAACTTCTACTAACTCCTTGTTTCTTTCTTCATAATATACACTTTTCCTCCATCCATTTAAGGCTTGCACTTTTTGTACACATTTTATTTTCCATCGCCTGCCACTTTAGAATGCACTGCATCAACTCTCCCACCTAGGCAGCTCTCGAAATGCAGCGCACACAAACATGCGAACATACTGCATATACATATATACACACACAAAAAAATATATATATATACATATATATGTACACACATATACATAGAGATGTATGTGCAATTGTAAGCGATTCCTTAAGCGTTTCCTTTGTTTATTGAAATTTGTCGTACGCCTCGCTGTGGTTTTTAATTAACGATTTCCCATTTTCGACAAAAGTACCACTTGAACAAATGAATGTGTGGCTTCCTTTTTGCGCAAAATGAAGTCCTTTTTTGTTTGCATTAATTTCACAACTTGTTGGGCGTTGAATTCGTTGCGCATTGTTGGCTTGAAATGTATGTAAATGGCACGACATTTAAATGCTCACCGGGGAGTTGCATTGACAAATGACGTTTGCGGCAGAGAGTATGGAGTAGCAGATTAGTATGTCTATGCGTATGCGTGTATGTATATGCATATGAGCATATACATATATGTATAAGGAGTTGGGATTCAATGCATTGAAAAGGCCTCTGAGCTGTCTGTAATAATATTCATTGATTATCATGTCACAATTTTGTAAATGTAATTCTTTTGAATATTCATAACAATAACATTAAGTAATGAAAATTTTTTACAAATATGGAAATATAGTAATTAACTTTTTTTGCACAATTTCAAATAAACATAAGAACCTAGAATACCCTTCACAAATAAAAAAAAGTTTCCATACAAGAAGTTTATTGAGATAATTCAGTTTGTATGACAGCTAAATGATATAGTAGTGCGATCTGAAAATGAAGTCCTTAGTTGTTGTAACGCTGCTTTGGACAATATCTATGCAAAATATCGCGAAGATGTCTTGTCAAGTAAAAAAGTTTTCCTTACCAGAAGTTGTGTTGGTCGTTCAGTTTCTATGCTAGGCATATGCTATAGTGGTCCGATGTGGAAAATTTCCTCAGATAATTTAGCATATCTCAAAAACTGAAGGACTAGTTTGGGCAAGCATAGACATAGCTTAATCAACTCAGTTCGTCACACAATATATTTACAAGGTCTGTCGCAAAAGAAACAGGACTGTTAAAAAAACAACAAAAAAATAATATTTTCCAAAAGTTATATTTTTTTATTCAAAGTAGTTTTCCTGTGCTTCGATACAGCGTTTAGCCCGGTCAATTAACCTTTCAAATGAGTGTTTAAGATCATTTTTCGGAATGCTCTTGAGAATATCGGTCGGTCGTCGCCTTTTGGTTAGCTGAAATGTCCTGAAACCAGTGTCCTTTCATGAGCAAATGAAGTTTTCCAAATAGGTAAAAATCACAGGGTGCCAGATCAGGTGAGTAGGGTGAGTGATTAATGGATTATGGAGTTTTTTGTCAAAAAATCAGTGACAAGCGTCGACCGATGACACGGCCCAGCCTCACGGTATTGTGGTCGAGCACGACGAATGCGTGACAAAAGACGCTTCATAACACCAAGGTGAAACACAGCATTAATCGTTTGGCCAGGTGGGACGAACTCTCGGTGTACAATACCCTCGGAATCGTAAAAACAAATCAGCATTGTCTTTATTTTTGAGTTCTGAAGACGACCGACTTCTGATCGTCACAGAGGTTCTCATGACCTTCTTGGAATCGCTTAAACCACTCATGCACATTACTACGAGATAGGCACTGATCACCATAAACTTTTTTCATCATTTGAAATGTTTCAGTAAACGTTTTCGCAAGTTTAAAACAAAATTTAATATTTTCTCTTTGCATTTTACGACCGATGACCAAAAGCTGCTGTCACTTTTTGATCGATAACATCGCTTGTAGTTATCCAATTGTCTTAAAATTTTTACGAAATGTCAACAAGAGATCAAACTTTTTATTTCATATATCCATCAATAGGTGGCGCCATCAGAAAGAGTTATATTTAAAAAGTTCTGTTTCTTTTGCGATAGACCTTTTATAACAAAAATTTAAAAAAGATAATTAATTTGCTGGAAAGTCGCAATCGCGCTAAGGAAGCTTTTTTTTTATTTTGAAATTTTACAAAATGGCAGCAGTTTGAACAAAAATTATAGCATTTGCCACTGTTTTTCGACAGTTTTTCGTAAAAACAAATGAGAAAATTTCAAAAAAAAAGCTTCCATAGCGCCATAAAGAATGAAGTTAAAAATATTATCTGTTATTTGAACTAGATATCTTCAAAACTCCTGCTTTGAAAGTGGAAACCGTTTTGAAGAACGGTATTCTGAGAAAAACGCGTTTAAAAATTGGAGTTGCAATGTTCCCCACTCTGCTCCCATTCTACAAGAAACGCCATATCGACCGTAATAATTTGAATTTTGATTTCAAAATTTGAAAGAATGTTTATTACAGTAATTACAGTTAGTCACATAAGTAAGTATACACTAGGTATGACGGGATTATTCACCTAACAGTTTTGTTAAATAACACAAAATAAAATAAAATAATGCTTTATTTACTCGAAAGAAACGTAGGGATCATCTCCAGTACAGAAATATTTACAGAATGACTAAAATAAGTTTTTTTTTTAATTTTATACAAAATCTGATATAAATTTATATCACAAAAGTAAGTATACGATAGATTAAGTGGTAGAAAAAGTAAGAAAAAGGCTGTATTAAAGTTATATTCTAGTACTTGGTTGGATAACCTTTAGACTTAATAATAGCTTAAAGTCGTGATGACATTGATTTCACCAAGTTTTGTGTTACTGCTGGCGGTATTTTATTCCACTCCTCGTCAAGGATATTTTTTAGCTGATCCTTATTTTTTATCGAATGTTTACGTACTTGACGCTTTAAGTGTTCCCATAAATGCTCGATAGGCACGATATATAAAAGCCATTCTCGCACAATATTCGATGTATGTTTGGGGTCATTGTCTTGCTGGAAGATGAATGACCCCTCCATGTTCAATTTAATAGCACTTTGTTTTAAATTATTTTTTAAAATGTTTAAATAACTGTATCGGTCCATAGTGTTCTCAATAAAAACCAAATTACCCACCCCTTTTGACGCCATGCACCCCCAAACCATGACCGAACCCCCATCATGCTTAACAGTGTCAGTCATATTCATAGGATCTAACTCTGCGTTAACTTTTCTCCATACCTTTTCACGACCATCGGATCCACATATACTAAATTTGCATTCGTCTGAAAATATGACTTGGTTCCAGAATGTTTGGTCATGCTTTTCGTAATCTTTTGTAAAATCGATCCGTTTATGTCGGTTGACGATACTCACGAACGGCTTTTTCCTAATACTACGTCCATGATAGCCAGCATTATACAATATACGTCGAATAGTTTGGATACTACAATGTTTTCCAATCTCATTTTCCATTTCAGATTTTAATTTAGGGGCATTAATTTTGGGATTTGTTCTTACTTTGCGTACAATTAAGCTATTTTCCCTATGACTGAAGACCCGTGGGCGACCGGAGCGCGACTTATTTGCTGTGTTTCCCACAGTTTTATACTTAGTAACGATCTTTTGTATTGTAAAAAACTTATCTACTAATTGACCGATTTCACGTAAGGATTTATTTTCTTTGTGATATTTTATTATCAAAGTTTTCAAATCGTCAGAAATCTCTTTTCCTCTCGGTGCCATCGCTGAAAATTATGTCATAAATTAAAAATATATATTTCTTCTATTATTTAAACTCACTTTCTATTGTTTATTTAAATTGCTTGAACTTTTGTAAATCAAAACGAAAAATAAGATACATAGATTCACCAAGCAACCCACTCTGTATACTAACTTTTGTGATATAAATTTCATTCTCATCACCAACAAAGCCATGTGTGCCTAACGGGTTATAAAATTAACAGTTAAATTTGTGTGCTTATATAACCGCATACCAGTACTCAAATTTTTTGAAAATTTTTTTTGGATTATATTTTGGAGAAATGCGTTAATTCCAACAATTTGTAAAGACAGAGCTGGTGTATACTTACTTATGTGACTAACTGTATGTGGAAAAATTAAAAAAATAATGCAACAAAAAAAATCGATTTTCGAAAATTTCACACTGAGACGATCGCTTAATACTGAAACTGTTCGTAGGTGTTTGGTGCAGAACAAATTATTGCCACAAGTCCACGAAAAGTACCGCTACTCAAAAAGCAACACGTGAGAGACCGCATACAATTTGCAAAAAAGCATGGCTCCTGGCCAGTGGCTAAATGACGAAACATATTGTGGTCAGACGAATCCAAAATTGAGTAATTGAGAGGTTTTGAGCCAATTCACTTAATTGAAGGCGTATGTCAAAATATTAGATGAGCTAATGTTACCATATGCCTCATGGAATATGCCATTGATATGGGTATATCAGTGCGATAATGACCCTAAACATACTAGCAAGTGCGCAAAATAATCGTTTAGGGTCAACAGGGTTAAGATTATGCGGTGGCCTGCTCAGTCACCTGATCTCAACCTCCTAGAAAACATGTGAATCGATATCAAGAAAAAAGTAGCTGAAGAGAAACCAACCGATTCGCGAGATTAATGGCAGGTAGTGAAAGAGGCTTGGAAAGGAACAGCAATAAAACGTTCCATGTCTGGAACATACATATGTGTTGATGCTGTGTTAAAAAGCCGATGTTATTCAACGGAATATTAATGATTTTATTATTCTGTGAAATTTTGGAATATAATTTTTATAAGTTAAAATTTTAGAACGGTATCGCATTACTTAAATACTCCCATTTTTATGTGGAAAAATTAAAAAAACACAACTTTTTTTAATGAAAAATAAAATATTCGTCCTATTTTTCTATTTATATTTTATTATAATAGGTTGTCAAAAAAGTCTTGCGGTATTTTCGCTAGTTGGCGCTGAAAGCGCGTAGTTCTAGTTTTATTCGTCGCATAGGGTCATGCTATACCTTTTTGGAAAGCTCATTTCTCGCGCTAACACGTGTTTGATTGATTGTCGTTTTTTTCATGGAGATTTGGATGATTGTCGTCGCAAACATGGAGCAAAATAAAGAGAAAATACGGCATATTTTACAGTACTACTACGATAAAGGCAACAATGCATCTCAAGCCGCCAATAAAATTTGTGCAGTTTATGGACCCGATACAGTTTCCATTTCCACCGCACAACGATGGTTTCAACGTTTTCGTTCTGGTGTAGAGGTGGTCGAAGAAGCGCCACGCTAAGAAAGGCCTGTCGTCGAAAATTGCGATAAAATCGCTGAATTGGTCGAAAGAGACCGGCATAGTAGCAGCCGCAGCATCGGTCAAGAGCTGGGCATGAGTCATCAAAAATTCTTTTCAATTTCAATGAAAAAAAAAATTCAATAAAAATACCGCAAGACTTTGTTTACAACCCATTATTATATTTTATAGAGTCTTCGGCGTTTCCTTCTGGGTGTTACAAACTTTGGAGCAAACTTAATATGCCCTGCTCAGGGTTTATTTATAGTTTGAGTGTCAACGTACATATGCATATACAACGTAGTTATAATAAATTTAGCAAACCGTTGCATAGTTTTAGGCTTAAAATAATATTGAATTGCGTATAACAGTTTAACTTTCATTTTCAAAGGTATATCTAACACTTTTTAGGTATAACATTTAAAGCACTTAATCGCTTTGTAGATGTATTTCTATGCACAAACCCGTTATCTAACGGTTTCGGTTTTTCAAAAGACCCTAACAATTGTATAAATGATGAAATTTTAACTATTCCAGAATATGTGTACAAGAGGATTTTTCAAAATTCAAATTATTTTCGGAGATATAGGCATTTTTCTGACCCGGCATCCAAACTGGCTCAGCCGGAACTAATCGAACAAAAGACTTTACGCGAAACTTTAAACGCGTTTTTCTCAAAACTAATTTTTTCGGCACGATACCCACGATTTCTCAGGTTCTACTGGACCGATTTACTTGAAATTTTTAAAGAGTCTTCTTTATAGGCTTGTCTATGGTTGGAACTAGCCCCATCCCCTAATTTTTATTTATATTATTTTTAAAAAATTCGAAATAGTCAGAAAAAGTGTACCAAAAAAACTTTTTTTCAGGCAGTCGCCATTTTGTGAGAAAAAAATGTTTTCCCACTTTTCCGTAGTTCCGGCCATTGCGACATTATTCTAGATTAATAATCTTTTTTTTTTTTGGTTTCAGATAACTAGGAGGGTTGAAATCATGGGTATGGTCACGTGGAAATTTGTAGAGACCCCCCACTTCGTCAGCTCATAATTTTTGAAATTTTTTACTTTTTTTAGTTTTTAATTTTTTTTCTGTACTCTTCTAAAATTAACAAATAATTAATAAAAAAATGGATAGTAAAAATATTAATTGCATTTTTTTACGACACTTTAAAAATTACCTGAAATTCATGCTTCTAGACCAGAATACCCCCTTAAAAATAGTGGAAAATATTTTTTGTAGAGAGTTGAATTTAAAAAAGCTGTTAAGAAAATGATTTATTACTTCAAGGAGACTTAATAAAGCTTACACAACAAAATATTTTTGAAAAGTATTGCCACCTGCTAAAATTTTGTATTCACTTACTCCATTCAAATGCATAAAATAAATGTAAAATTGTAGGAGGGGCTTGAAATACACAAATAAAAGATAATGTGGCAGATTTTTAAGGGTTTCCACCTGTTTACTCAAATTAAAAAAATCTAAAATAAAATACCGTAGGTATATACCACATTGTATGCATATAACAGATTTTGCTTTAGAATTTTTAAAAACTAAAATTTGAAAATTCTAAAATTAAATTCCACAAGTACATATCTATATAGTATAGTACATGTATGAGACATTTTTTATTTAATACTTTCAATAGTTTTTGTAATTTGAGTTCTTAATGTAATATCTTTAATTGTATTCAGTGTTTACGTCACACCCGCAGAAGCACAAATTTTATAGCGCTCAATATTTATTAATGAAGTAAGCAAAATTTATAGTAATCGATAACAAAGAAACTATCTTAGTAAAGCTTCCAAGTCAGTGAAGGAAAATTTAAATTCGGTAATCTTCGTTGCATGAGCCACTTCTTCCGTTTGTAATAAATAATTCCGACAAGCATTCTTTGTAGAACAAGTGAATCAATAAATCTGCCAGACAAGCGCGGCTGACACCAACTGGTTATTGCTAAACATAAGAGCCACTTGTTAGTCAAAGCCGTCTGATAGTTGTGCTATTTAATATTGACAGATATTGGGCCTTGCTTCTGCAACCTTCTTCCCATAAGTGATGAGTTTCTCTTCAAATATTTTTTTGTGCTTGTAAAAAAATCTTAATTTTACTATTATTTATTAATTACGCTGCTTTTTGAATATACATATATTTGTTTTATTTATGGATTATGGATTTATATTTATGGATCTTGAAAAGCCTTTGTGTTTCGAACTCGTTGCTTGCCTAATAACGAACAAATACCAAAACTATTTGAACTACAGCTTCTTTAAACAAGAAAGAAGTATGCGTTGATCGTTTATGTATATCTTTGCGCAATCGCTGAGCTTTTTTTACACTTCCTTATAAATTGTTCAGAGTGTAGCTGCCAAATTAACTTTACAGTTCTTTAATACGAATCAGAAATTCATTTCCGCGTGCGTAAATTGTTTGAAAAAACTTGTCCGATTGGCTTGAAATCATAATTACATACCACAAACAACAACAATAACGAGAAAAAAAACAGTTTGTGATAATTTAACCAGGAGCAGATCACAACAACAGAATACGCCGTGAAAATGAGAAGAAAAGTAAAAAATAAACAAAACAATGTAAATATTTTTGACCAAAAAAGGGCGAAGCGGCGAAAAACCGAAAAGTAAAATGAAATGAAGCAATTAAATGGCAATAACACGAACGCTCGAATAATATTACTTCAAAGTCAATGTCATACGGTAAAGGAAAAAATTGTTTACCGCACACCTACACACGGCTGACCTGCACACACCGTACATACCAAGTTAAGCACTTAAATTATGCATCGTCTGCATGCAGTTGTGTGCCCGTATTGTTTGTGCAACAGATCGTGTCGAAGTGCCGGCGAAACTATTTCTTCAACTCAACTTGGACCTGCTTTTTTTGTTTGTGCTGCACTACGCTCGCACGCTGTCGCATTAATATTCTATATACATACATATAACATCTTAAAGAGAGTTTTTTTTAAAATATATTTACAATAAATTTCCGTTTTTCGACAATATGTGTGCTCAACAGCAAGTGTCAATTGACAATTTAATCATCTTTGAAATCATCAATTAATGTTAATATGTTAATTGATTTTCAACAGTTTGACAAGCAGCGTAGTATAGAAACGTGTTTGAACAATGATAACAAAATGCAAGTCATTTGCCGGTATAGACGATGAGAAAGAAAAAGTCTAAAAAACAAGAAAAAAACGTTAACTTCGGTTGTACCGAAGGTAAATACCCTTCACACGTGCATTTCTGTTAGTAACTATGCGTTCAGTTTGTATGAAAGCTACATATATGCTATATTGGGCCGATCTGCACCATTTCTTCGGAAATTACATTTTTGCTTTAGAAAATAATCTATACCAAATTTCATGAATATATCTTGCCAAATGTGAAAGTTTTCCATACACGAACTTGATTCCGATCGTTCAGTTTTGGCAGCTATATGTTATAGTGCTCCGATATCGGCAATTCCGACAAATGAGCAGCTTCTTGAAGAGAAAATGACGTTTGCAAAATTTCAAAATGATATCTTAAAAACTGAGGGACTAGTTCGTATATATACAGACAGACAGACGGACAGACAGACGGACATGGCTAAATCGACTCAGCTCGACATACTGATCATTTGATCATTTATATATGTATATACTTTATAGGGTCTCCGACGCTTTCTTCTGGGTGTTACAAACTTCGTGACAAACTTAATACGTAGGTTGCTATATAAATTTCTGGCCTAATAATGTAAGGCATATTTATCAACGAAAACGGTTTTTTTTTGTCGATTGCGGATAGATCCTTGATTCGTCACCTGTGACGATCTTATAAACGTCTTTTGAAGCACCGCGATCGTATTTTTTCAGCATTTCTTTACACCAATCCACACGAGCCTCTTTTTGAGCGATTGTCAAATTGTGCGGGATCCAACGAGAACAAATCTTTTTAACGGCCAGGTGTTCATGCAATATCGAATGTATGCTGGTGGGAGAAATGGATAGGCATGCCCCTATCTGAAGGTATGTTACATGACGGGCTTGCATTATCAGTTCACGTACCGCATCGATGTTTTCTGGCACAACGGCTGTTTTTGGACGACCTTCACGGAATTCGTCTTTGAGCGAGCGTCGGCCACGATTGAATTCCTTGTACCAGTTTTTCAGAGTGCCATAGGATGGTGCTTCATAGCCATACAAAGATTTTAGTTCATCGATGCACTCTTGTCGTGATAATCCACGTCGAAAGTTGTGAAAAATTATCGCACGAAAATGTTCACGAGTTAATTCCATTTTTTGGCCGAGATGCATTTTTTAATTCCCTGTAAATAAAACAATTCACGATTAAATGACAAAACGTTCTGAGTGATGTTATGCTAAAAAATGTCAAACTTTCCAATGGAAATGTCAGATTGCACCTGGTAATACTTAGTGTTGCCTTAGGCCAGAATATATATAGCAGCATCCGTAATAAGGAACTATTTTTCCAATGAAGATCATCAACATTTATTAAGTAATATTTGTATGCGTCTTTGATATGGCAACACCATTTTTTATTTAACAGTTACCATTTAGAAAATATGATAACTCAAATAACATCCTCACTACGTTAAATAATTGAGTTAGTCTAGAGTTATCTAATTAAAATTTACATGCGGAATCCTGATTTTGATATCTATAAATATTTTTTACGACTTTTTATTTATATTTTTTCACTAAATTTTAGAAAAATACTAATTTTGTAACAACTTTTTAACCACTCTTTTATTTTTTTTAATAAGTAGTTATATTAACTTAATAAGATCTGTAGAATGAATAATTGTATCAATTATGAATTTATTAAAAACAAATGGATCGAGCAAAACATTGTTCAGAGGAGGAAAGATTGTGCGTCCAAAATTTGCAAGGAATGGGTCACGCGTAAAGCCAAATTGCAAACATATAGAATATGTCTCTAAAATTTGTATTTGATGCCTTAAAATTTCCGAAAAATGATTGAAAAACAGGTCGATCCCACAAAAATTGCTGCGAAAGTCGATCGAAATATTGCAATATTGTCGATGCGCGATCGGTTAAAGGCCTCTGCAGCCAATCAATAAGAATTATGTGCAACAATTTCTTCAAGAACAGTAAGAAGATGACTTGTGGAGAAAAATTGCTTTTGCAACTTGGTTCCGAAAGGTGACAATGCTGAGAAAACAGCATAGATGCAATCGTATTCAATTGGTAAACAACATATTAATTAGGGCTGAACTGAAACTGAAAATTCAAAAAAAAAAAAAAAAAATGGTTCTACATCTCATGGTCTGAATTCAAAATTAATATGATAGGAAATGATAGTTGGGTGTGAGTCCGCAACCAAAAAAACAAAGCAATGTGCATCCGCTACACGACCAGGTTCTTCAAACCCCATGGCGACAATATAATGGTTTAGCATTGTTTCTCATATTGTGTTTCGGGACCTATTTTTTGGAAGCAAGAAAACAAGAAATATATGGCGGATACGTTAAAGTTTTAGATAAAGTCACACTCCCAAATGCTGAATGGAATTCGCCTTGCATTTTGGCAATTCCAACAAGCGAGCGATCCGAAATATGCTTCGGGTTTTGCAAAAAATGGTTTTCAGATCATGGTGTTAGGGTTATGGCTTGGCCAGAGCAATTAGCAGAACTGAATCCAATCAAAAACTTATAGGAAAATTGGTAAGGAAAATATTGCATCCGCTAAACCGAAAATTAAGACAGAATTCTGAGAGAAGGTACAAAGGTCTGGTATTCTGTTCCACAGAACACTTTCGGTAGTCTAATTAGGTCTATGCCTAGAAGATGTGCATCTGTATTAGACGATAAAGAATACATTACAATGTACGAACAATTTTTTCTATTAGTTCCTTTAAAAAAATATTTTTTTTTAATATAAAAAATTTTGATTCTATTTTTTTTGTCCTTCGAATATTTGAAATATATTTTTTACCTTTCTTTTTGTAATATTTATGCATCGTTTTTTCCCAATACTTTTACTGCTATCAATAACACTTGATATGAAGTAAATACTGAAAATATAACTTAGTTGAATTTAAACCAAATTCATATTTTTTTTAGATCGGAAAATTAGTACCATGGATGATTTTATTTTATGTCCGTAACTGTATACAATATTTTACTATAATTGATTTATAAATCAAGAAAGCAATATGTTTGCACAAAAAAGTCTACCAAAAATACATTCCCATTTTTTGTGAGTGAGTCGATTATTTTCTTCCTCACAACGAAATATTCGAAAAAAGTGGGCATTGTGTTATCGGTGGCAGGGTTACCATAAACACTGTGTAGTTACGAATTAGTAATGTATAATCACCAGTTTTAAAATGTCAAGCTTTTGTCGAAGTCTCAGGTCTCCCAGCACGGTCTTCATCAGCGACCTCTTCCCGTCTCTCCAAAAAAGCCTGATACCACTGAAACACACCACTTCATGCTAAAGCAACATCTGGGTAAGCCTGCTTGATCATATCAAACGTCTTTGTCGTAGATTTGCCGATTTTCACACAATTTAATTTAGTCGCGTACCTCTGCTCTAACGAACGCTGTATTTTCGACTTGCACCACTCACAGAAACACGTCGAGCGAACATGCTTGACCCTCCAAGTGTTCGGAGACAACTGACCAGGCGCTCGTTCGTTAGCTAGGAACTTCCTGTACCGAATCCAGTCGGTGACCGCTTGCTCCGAAATCAGTCCTATTACTTTCCGGTCAAACCCTGTAAACTGCTCAATTAAACTCTTGAAATTCCCTAAAACCCAAACGTAATTAAAAAAAAAGTTGTTCGTGGCTCCTCGGCGCTAATTTGTAGCTAAATAAATTCCAAGCACTAAAATCACCCTGTATATTTTGCCAAAAACTTGCGTATTTTTTTAATAAAATTCCACAAATATTTCATTTCTTAATTATTTATTATTGTTTTTTTGTAGTAATTTCCTTTGTACTGCAATTAATTTTGATACACTTGAAGTCGTTTTTATTGCCGTCTACTACGTGACTCAGTACGTTTTTACGCATGCTCACTCACCCTATGGCTTTTTTTAAGTTTGACATTTTATGCGAACACCCTCGAAAAAACCCGTTCAGCAAAAATTGCGCATAAATTTACTACACAATTTCATAATCTTCAAATAAATTTTGGCGAGAAGCCGCAAAGCGAAAAGTGACAAAAATTCGTGGTCAATCGGCGAAACGCCGAAGTTGAATGAAAACCAATTTGCAGACGCGAAAACAAGTGAATGACCGAAATCTGATTTTCAAATCGAATTCGCTTCGAAAACTGACTCACAAAGCCGACGAATAGCAGCGTCGTTAATAATAATAGCACACGCCGAAGGCAACGGACAGACAGCAGTCAATGACAATGTTACAAACACAATCGACACATGCTTACAAACATATTTATTTACACTTTAAAACTTAAGTATTAATTTTCAGTGCACTGATTTTCCTATTTCACTAGAAGTAACTGTAAATATTTAGACTTAGAATGCTTCATTGATGCTCTACAGTAAACTAAATGTTTGAATTTGGAATTAACCTACTTGGCAACACATTTTAGCATACTTAAGACTAAAAACTTAATTAAACTTATTTATACTTAATGCTGGCTTAGACTTAGTACCACCCTGTCTTACAAGCTACTGTTGTCCCCTTTCTAAAGCTTGGCATATAAATACAGTTTATGTTCTACTTAAAAATACTTCAACAATCGCGCCGCGTCATTGCTTGAAGCCGTGATCCTCTTTGATCATATCCGCCGCCTTCTCGGCTATCATGAAGACCGGCCCGTTCGGATGTCCGGACATGATCTCTGGCATGATGCTCGCATCGGCCACACGCAGTTTCTTAATGCCATAGACGCGCAGACGGGGATCCACCACAGCCGCCGGATCGGTTGCCGGGCCCATTTTTGCTGTGCCTGAGTAGTGGTAGATGGTGAAAGTGAAATGGCGCACGTGACATTCCCCAGTAGTCGCGTGTACCGAATTCGATACCCTTACATGTGGGTATTCTGCGATTCCATACTTTGGCGTTGATCTTCTTGAAGCCCGGATAGTTGATCAGAGCTGATCGCCTTTTGCACGCCACGCACAGAGATATCGACATCATAGGGATGCGCGTAGTAGTTTGAGTAGATAAGTGGGTATTTCTGAGGATCGGTGCTTTTGAGCATGATGCGTCCCCGGCTCTTAGGACGCAATATCATGGGGAATATCATGAATGCATTGAGTTCTTTGTCTTCGATTTCCGCAAACATGGAATCGTAGATGATTTTTTTGAGACCAAAGGCACGCGATATGGCCGGATTGGAGGACATTGAGCCGCCTACCAAGAACAGTTCAATATCTGGCCAACCATCCTTCAGTTGTGGGTGGTCCAAGTCCCAGAAAGCCATAGCCTCACAGCCGCCGGGTGAACCGTAGGGACCCTCCTGACGATTAAAGCGATTCACCAGTGTCGGATCGGCGAAATCTTCAAAATGTAACGATGTTGCATTCGTGGTGAACGTTACCGCAGGCGCTGTGTGATCTTGCAGATTAAAGCCCACAGCCAAGTCCACAATCGGCTTAATGCCCACCTCACGCAAATGCTGCGCCGGTCCAACACCGGAGAGCATGAGCAGTTGCGGTGTGTTTATGGCGCCAGCGCTAACGATCACCTCACGGCGCGCAAGTATTTTGTGCTCGCGTCCGTCGGTGCGCACCATTATGCCGTAAGCGGTTTTTGTAGTTGGATCGATGAGCACTTTTGTGACCAAAGCAAATTTCTTCACGTGCAAATTACGGCGTTTACCCTTGAGCGGATACAAATAGGCACGATTCGAACTCCAACGAGTTGAGTTGCGCGTGGTCGTATGCAAGTAGTTGACACCATTTTGAATATGTCCATTGTAATCGCGATGTTGCAAACCATCTTGCTGCACCGCCTCCAAAAAGGCTTCGGCAATCTTTGAACGCCAATTCACATATGACACTTTGACTGGACCATTGCGTCCCACTAAATCCTCATCAGCATCTGGCACATTGGAGCCTTCATATTTCTTGAAATATGGCAACACATCACGCCAACCCCAGCCAACATTACCCAACTCTGCCCAGCGATCGTAGTCGCGTCGATTACCGCGCGTATACATCATATAGTTAAGCACAGACGAGCCGCCCATAACCTTGCCGCGCGGCCAATTGCAACGATTGTTGTTCATAGCTAAGCAAGCGTGATCCGAAGGTTGCGTGCGATACTTCCAATTCATTTCGCCCAGTTGCAAAAAATGTGCTACTATGGGCACATCCATTATAAGACTCTCAGGGCCGCCAGCTTCGAGCAGCAGCACCTTCCATTTTGGATTCTCTGACAAGCGCGCCGCAATTGCACAACCCGCTGTACCCGCGCCGACAACAATAAAATCATATTCCTTCTCCATTTGCAGGCTATTGTCGTAGTTTTCCAAATTTGCGTCTATCTGGCCGCGACGCAGAAAGTCAAAGGTCTCTAGTATTACATTAGCGCTCCTGCGCCTAAGTAAAGGCGCACAGCAGGCATACTTAGCACAGTTAGTAGCAAGCGTGCTTGCAGTAAGCAAAACATTTTCGCGCACACAATTTTATATTATTCAGATTTTATAGACAAATTCTTAGGGACCGCACATATTTTTGTATTGCGCTCCGAAAATTCGCTACACTTTTACGTCTGCGCGCATACAAAAGTCTCAAAGTTCTACAGTTCTTATTTCAATATTATTTTCCAATATTTTTTTCTTAGTTTCAATGTTTTTATTTGCACTTTGCACTGATTTATATGTATTTTTCTAGGCAAATATAAGTGATTTCGTATGTATTTTCAACAGTTTCTTAACGCTGCCACCGCGTTCTAGCCACTTGCTTATGCTTGGTGTTGTTAGAACCGCGCGCCCGTTGTCTGCCCCGTCTGCAGTTTAGCGTGTTCTCGGTAGCACGCGTCTTAACGCCGAGGAAACGTAACTTGGAATGCTTGCCGCTCGGCTGTTGTATGTGGTTTTAATGATCGTAGTGAATAGACGACGATAGTGCCTACTCTTCGGCAGTCAGCTTCTTCATCGATTTGCTTGATAAGCACAAAAAGCAAAACTAAATAGTTCAATGCAAATAAGCGCCAACATCGAACAGGTTGTCCAACAGCTTCAACCTGAGCGTCGACGGCTAACACGTTAGCGCTGACTTCGTCGCTGGTAATGACGCAAAGGTTTTTGTAGTGAATTAAGCTGCGCCAGCAGCGACAACGTTGTTGAACTTGCAAACTCATGCGCTTGTCGCTCCCTACGCTCGGCGCTTTGTGTATGTGCGCTGGTGTGTGCTTCTTCTGGTATATGGAAAGTGTAGTGCAAACAGCCGATGATTTTCTAAGCGCTGTTGCGTGTAAAGCATGGCAAATTTTGTTCTTTTGCGTTTTCGCTTTCATGCCGTTGTGCCGTTGCTACCTGACGATGGACACGTTAAGCGCAACGCGCCATACACCGTGCGCTGTGGCGTTGCGCGGCAGTCGCCTATTTTAATTGGTTACTGAACTTGCGTTGCGCTTTTTTGACCTCGACAACAGAAATAATATGCGAGTGACAATGCTGAAGTGCTGAATTACTCTGAACACAATAGCGCGCTGGCTTAAACAATTAACGTTGCGATAACAGATCTTATAACTTAAAATAAATTAATTTCCCTAACAACAGCACCTCTTAAATACCTGAGAAAAATTTGCTAATTACTCGTTAACTATGACCAAAGTTGTTTGCTTTTAATATCACTTACAACGCCGCATGTCCTCAAATGTAGTTGTAGTCCTGCTTAATCATATCGGCTGCTTTCTCTGCTATCATGAACACAGGTCCATTGGGATGTCCCGCTATAATTTCCGGCATTATGCTGGCATCCACCACACGCAATTGGTTGACGCCATAGACGCGCAATCTTGGATCAACCACAGCCGTTGGATCCGTGACCGGTCCCATTTTCGCTGTGCCGGAGTAGTGGTAGATGGTGAAAGTGAAATGTCGCACGTAGCACTCCCAGTAGGCGCGCGATTTATATGGCACTTTAGCACAACCGGGCATAACGCGCTCTAACATGCGCGCATTAATCGCCTTAAATGCAGGTTTTTCGATCAAACTAATTGTCTTTAGCACACCGCGCACTGCTATATCCAAATCGTCGGGATGCGCAAAGTAGTTTGCATACAAAAGCGGGTATTTGAAGGGATCATTGCTCTTAAGCAAGACTCGTCCACGGCTTTTGGGACGCAGTATCATGGGAAATATCATGAAACCGTCGCTCTTCACATTACCGAACATGGTGTTATAGATGTCCGGTTGTAAGCCAAAAGCGCGCAGCGTCGCCGGGTTCTCATCGAAAGAGCCGGCTAATTGAAACATTTCCAAATCCGGCCAACCATCCTCTAGCCACGGCTGCCCCAAATCCCAGAACGCGATCGCTTCTACAGCGCCGGGTAAGCCGAATACTCCCTTGCCATCTATGTATTTCATTATATTGCTAGTTTCGAAGTAATCTGTAGTTCTGATGGAGCTAACGTTAGCGGTGAACGAGACTGCTGGCGCAATATGATCCTGTAGATTGTAGCCGACGGCCAAATCTGCAATTGGCTTGATGCCTACGTCGCGCAAATGCTTCGCAGGTCCAATACCGGAGAGCATTAGCAGCTGTGGTGTGTTGATAGCGCCTGCGCTTAGTATTACCTCGCGTCTTGCGCGCACCTGGTAGGATTGACCGCCAGTGCTTAGTATCACACCGTACGCGGTCTTTGTACGCGGTTCTATCAACACTTTAGTAACTAACGTATTCTTTTTCACATGCAAATTGGAACGTTTGCCTTTATGCGGATAAAGGTAGGCGCGATTAGAACTCCAGCGCATACCATTATGTATTGTGGCCTGTAAATAGGACACGCCGGTTTGTATGCGCCCATTGTAGTCACGGTACTTCAAGCCGTCTTCCTGTGCGGCTTGCACAAAAGCCGCTGAGATCTGCGAACGCCAGCCCGGATAGCCGATTTTCACAGGTCCTTGACGCCCCACATAGTCACGTTCAGCGTTGGGTATTTCGGAGCCTTCGTATTTTCGAAAATATGGCAATACTTCTCGGTAGCTCCAACCCTCATTGCCCAGCGCTGCCCAGCGGTCATAGTCGCGGCGATTGCCACGTGTGTACATCATGTAGTTGAGCACGGACGAGCCGCCCATAACTTTGCCGCGCGGCCAATTACAACGGCGATTGTTCATGGCCAGGCAATACTTATCCGACGGCTGCGTGCGATAGCCCCAATTTATTTCTGTGAGCTGTAGGAAATGCGCCAGAATTGGTATATCCATAGCCATATTTTCGGGGCCGCCAGCTTCGATCAGCAGCACCTTCCAAGCGGGATTTTCGGCCAAACGCGCCGCTAACGTACAACCCGCTGTGCCCGCACCGACGACGATAAAATCATACTCATTCAAGAGTTGTACATTATCATCCACATGTTCAATATTCAGATCATTTTGACCACGTCGCAAAAATTCGAATAAAGTTGTTATGATATTACCACGTTGCGCATGCGAGACGCGACTGAAAGTTGTGAGTAAAAGAACAATTAAAACTAGTCGCGTCCACATCGTAGCCTGCTTTTATTTTTCTATTGTTTGTGAAATTTATTAAATTCATTAAGCGCAATTTATATGGGTCACACAGCACCGTATATGCCATACACCGATTTTGATCATTCGTGTATGCAGCGCATACGTGTCTTGAAATGTTCTGTAAACCGTGTGTGGATCCGCCACTGTTCCGCGAAGTTCTGTGCCATCTAACCGGCCGGTGATTCCATATAAAGATTCTAATGTTATTAAGTTGATTAGAGTATCTGAGCAGAATCGAAAGCGCTTCAAAATACAGATGTACAATATTGTTGTAGGCATTTACCTATGTAAATATGCGGGTATGTATTGTCATGCTCATCGGGGAGAGCTCGTTTACTAGCGCTCTATCTTGTTACGGTTCATTGAACGTAATATTTATTCTCTTAACTTCCAGCGAATGTTTAATTGTGAAACATTTAGCTTTTAAAATCTACATTTAGTAAAGGATTAGCTGGCACAGTGTTTTGAGATTGATAAATTCACACATAAGAAATAAATATTTTCTTAATGAAAATTGAAAAAAAATAAAAATATGGAGGCCTTTTTTGTATTATTTTAATTTAATTCCGAAAATATTCCTGCTAATTTTTAATTAACCAATTAATTCCAAAATTTTGGTTTAGAAAAATAAACAATAATATATGTGCGTAAATAATTTAATAAATTAAAAAAAAATAAATATTTATAGAAAAATTCATAATATCTTGATTATTTTTTTATTTCAAAACTTAATTTTGCAAATTTTTTTTCTAATACAGTTTAGTAAGATTTACATCTGCGCACTGCGTCCGAGTCCTGCTTTTTGCTGCTTACAAAATTTCGGCGAATTCTGGATAATCTCCCAGTTTGCTCACGAGCATGACGATGATTAAATTTTCCGAGTTTACAGGCATTAAATAACTAGGTTCTTTACGGTTGCGTTCTTGCCATCGCACAGATCTCAGCTCCGTATAATGGGACGTAGATTGTCGTCCAGATTAACAGCTCTTTCTCTCCATGGTTGCAACCCCCTATGTTGGCTATGATTCTGCTAAGTTGGAAGGTGGTTTTCGCTGCCTTTCCTGCGGCGTGCTGGATTTGTATCTAGAAGGTTAGTCTGGGGTCCAGTCTTACGCTTAGGTAGTCTACTATCGTTTGCATACATATTACGAGTGGTATGTGCTGGAGGTTGTGTGAGTCGAGCCATGCTGGTTTCCATATCATGAGCTTTCTTCGCGCTTGTTGATGTTAATACTGGTTTAAAGATTGACGAAATTATCTACGACTTGGAACTTATGACTGTCAACATTGACGTGGGAGCCACGTCGCGAGTGCGATGACTGTCTGATGACAGGAAATATTTCGTCTTGACTTCGTTCACTACCAAGCACCTGAACCTGAAGCAAGCAGAACTAAAAGACAGCTGTTACGAGGGCTGCTATATATATTTCTGGCCTAATAATGAAAATAGGAATATTTATCAACGAAAATAGTTTTATTGTTTTTCAAAATATTCTCCATCAAGATTTATACACTTTTGCATGCGCTCAAACCAATTTCGGAAACTTTGAGAGCATCTTCTGGCGACGAAAATCGCTGACTACGCATTATTTTGTGGAATAAAAAGAAGCTGCTGGGTGCTGTCATTTCTTGTGAGGCATATTTTGTGAGGCTATTTTTACTCAAACCTCATAAGAAAAAAGCCTACAAAAGTCACCACATGAGGTAAAAAGCTTTTAGCTGTCAAACAGCTGTTTTAAGAAAAATAAGCAAACAAAAAAGTATACAACAATGGATAATCAGCATATGTAAGTAATTTTGCAAATTTTAAATATATATATATATATAATAATTTCATATATCCCTAGGCGTACAAAAACGGAAGGGACAACTCAGGAGCAAAAATTGTCTGAAAAATTAGATAAGTAATAATAAAAATGTAAAAAAATAAAAAAAATTAAATAAAAATGTAAAAAAATTAAATAAAGTGAATTATGTAAACATATTTAGATGTCTTTTTATTCATTCTTAGAGGAAGTCAAATGTACAGAGACAGTAAGTAACTTACTTCCCTTGCATTTGAAGGTTCAGCGACTGGCGTTAACAGCCATGACTTCAATGGATATCCTTGGTTACCTAATAACCACGCATCACTTTGCGCGTTATAAGTACTTGTGAGGTGCATACGTGTTGGGGATGAGGTCCAAATACCAGAATCATGGCAAGAAGAAGTCGATGATCACAAACCTGCCAAAAATGCAAATATATACATATGTATTAATAGAAAGATTGGTAAATAGTTTGTATAATATAGAACATTACGTACTGCTTCTACATTAAGGCTGTAAAATCCTTTCCGGTTCATGAAAAGTGAGAGAGGAGTAGTGGCGTCCGTGCTTGAGGGTGAAACAATCCCAATATGGGTACAATCGAATGCGCCGATTGTGCCCTTTGATTCCAAATTTCGTGAAAAACCTTTAAGAAAAAATTTATCTGTTTTTTTATATTTCTTTTTATTTATTTATCTTATCCCTTCTTTGTATCTGAAACATCCTGCGCACTTGAAGGGAAAAAAGTTTCACTGCCCCTAACACCCACAATTAATTTCGAAATAAAGTGCGCAGCTCTAGACACAGAAGACTGGCTCATAGAGAGCATATATGTAACTATTACCAATGCATTTTTGGTAAGAGCCATGCCCGTAAAAACACAAACACGCCAGGAAACGCAGATCAAAAGATATACTCGACTTCTGCACATCATGCGGCACCAATTCACTTATCAGCAATTTACATACATACATATGTAGCGATTTTGAGAATCGAAATGTGTTAATAAATGTAGAGTCCTCCATAGTAAAGGGATCGCTTTTGTCTCGCAAACCCTTTAAAATTTTTCTCCTACCCCACGATTCCTCCTCCTCAACAATTGCCGCATATACAAATAATAGTTCCTCCATGCTATAACATAACATCCATAACACCTAAATATTTTTTAAAAAATGTCAAATATTGATGTAAAACAAAACAAACACAGATGTTTTGTATTATGATGGCTGCTTTCACACGTCACAGATATTTGTGATAATAGTGAGCATTTGAGCTTTTGAATTTTCGCCAGAATAAGGTAACCCTCACTATAGTGAGAAACATCACTGTAGTGAGGTTGGTGACTTTTGTGAGGGCATGAAAATAGGGCTGCTAGTGATGCCTCACTTCACTTACAAGAACAACTTAATATTGGCGAAAAATGGCTAAAGAATTGGAAGATAGAAGTAAATACACAGTAATCCGTTCAAATAACGTTTACGTTAAGGATTGAGAAATGTCCCCCCATAACATTAAATGGCTCCATAATACCTGAAAGTGAAACTGTGAAATACCATGGTCTTTATTTGTACAGACGACTCACTTGGAAGATACACATAAAAGAAAAAACGAAGCATCTCAAATTTAAAACTAAAAAAATGTACTGGCTTTTAGGCCAGCGATCACAACTTAGCCTTGAAAATAAAGTACTACTTTACAAGTCAATCCTTAAGACGTATGGACGTATGTAATGCATTTATAGGGTACAGCGAGTATATCCAACATTGAAATTCTCCAAAGATAACAATCGAAAACTTTAAGAAGCATTGTAAATGCTCCTTGGTATGTGAGCAACTTCGAAATCCACAAAGACTTAAATATACCTTTTGTTAAAGACGAAATCAGCAAATCTTGTCGAAAGTATTTATATAGATTGTCTAATCATTAAAACTTACTGGCAATAAATTTGCTAGACAACAGTGTGGATGTTAGATGCTTAAAACGAACTCACATTTTGGATCTTCCATATAGATTTTAAGTATGTAGTTTTAAGAAGATTTTTGCAAATAAAATAATTTAAGAATACATATATTGATTAGTCTCAATGGAGAACAATCAATCCTGTCACTGTTAATGTATTTAAAAAATTTGCTGATTGTCAATTGATAAATTGCAAATAAATATGTATATATTAAAAAAATCTTAATTTAGCGCTTAGTTATGGCACTTTATGTGTTTTTGGTTAATGGCGATTTGTGGTAAGATATCTTAATTTTTACTCAAGTTACAGCTTGCACGGATTAGTTTAAGGTGATACGTACACCCGTTAGGTGAACAAACCAATAATACTCTGTAGCAACTGGTTGCAAGAGTATAAAAATCATTCGGGCTTAGAAAAATGAAAGCACGGTTAGTTCCAAAATCACTAAAATTTTTTCGAAAAACAGCGTCGCGTTAAAATATTACACAATGCATGAAATTTAACTAGAAAGGAGGAGACAGAAGAAAAAGATCTCCCAGTACCACACCCAAACTTAACTAAAAATTTTCGTTACATAAATGGACCGTAAATACATGCTGTACAAATATACATATATGGTAAAGTAAATATTTCGAAGAGAAAATACACATAAAGTATTTTAGGCAAGTTAGTAATGATATTTTCTATTGGCATGTGCAGCGAAGCATAAAACGAATAATATTTTGTGGATGGCGGGTGAGCATTGACTTGCAAATCGCGCATCTTCGGCCGCAAGCCCACACGTCATGCGCTCCAAACCTGTGCAAGCTAAACGGCTGAGTGCTCACAATATGTGTTGGATTTGCGCATAAGTCATGTTAAATGACCAAATACCCGATTACTGACAACCCAATAAACAAGTGTCACTATTATGGTGTTCACCACGATTGCAAATAACTGTGAGATCAAAAACAGTTTTCATTTCAGCAATACCCATATTTAAAGAGAGTAAAAGTGAATACCAAAAATTAAAATTAAGCCGAAGCAGCAATTACGGAGTTTTGGTTATTTCGAGAAAATAAATAAATGTCAGCATACATTTTTTTCATTTTTACTATGTTTTGAATTTATGGTAGTTCCCAACTGCGGAGGAAAAGAAAAACTTCTGGCTTTTATTCCAGCATTCTTTATTTTGAGCACATAACCAAGCTGCTTGTCTTTGACATACATATACCTGTATACAATTTTTTTGTTCGAGACGGCGTTATATGGATCTTTGCAAAGGCTTCAACTAAAAATAATAGATAATGGATTATAAAAATTATATATAATATCTTGGTCGGTATCGATTTCAAGGCTTCTTTGAAGGAATTTAATTTAATAAAAATTTTCCTGCGCGCTACTGGCAGAAGAGGCATATGACTAAAAACTTGAATAAAGTGAGCGCTGCCTTTACTTCAATAAGTTTACTGCACATTATGTTTGAATATGTAATACTGCTCTAAAGGGTTGATCGCAAAATGAGTATTAAACTCAAAACTAAATGCCGTCAAGTGTGAAATTTCAAAGTGATTACCTATAAGCTCTAATTTATGACAACACTGCAAGGGAGCATTTACTATTCATCAAATCGGTGCTCAAAATCAAAATCAAAGATCCAAATTTCAATGAATAGCTTAGGGGTCAGTAGGGTAATCTTTTTCAAAATTTGTTTTGCATTTTCTGTTCCCTTATATCCTTAGAAGCCCACTTTACCATTGGAAGGTTTCGAAAAAGACCCAAAAATAATAATACCGCTCGACGTTCGGAGTGCACACCTCCAACTTTAAACGTGTTTTTCTCAAAACACAATTTTTTAAACTGGCGGATATGATTCCTGTTGAACCACTCAACCGATTTGCTTAAATTTTTTTTTTAAGTGTTCACAAAACGCCTGTCTATCGTAACTGTATTTTTTATAATTTATTGACAATGTTATGACAAAATGTATGTAAAAAAACATGGGGAAAAATTAAAAAAAAAAATAAAAACCTTAATTACTTTTTTATTTATCAATAATTTTTCATGATTCTAACAGGGACGATAACCAATCACGTACTTTTAAACAATAAATTGAGCTTTTGTGTTGCAGTTGATCCAAACATGAGAAATCGTGTCCGCCAGTGAAAAAACGCATCTCATTCACCCAGCCATTTCTCCGACAGATGTCATCAAAAAATTCCGAAAAAAAAAATTTTTTACACTCCACGATATACCTCATGATATCTGAAAAAAATTCTATTGTAGAATAAATATTTCTACGACAAAAAAATGTCAAAAAACAGGCCAGATTACCCTACTGACCCCTTAATTAGCATCATAGTTTATCCAGCGATAATGTATGTTGAGGTCTAAAAAAATATTAAGGAATATGTATTTGGATATAAGGTCAATGCTGCATCTTAATTCACTACATTTACTATTTTTGACAAGAAGCTGCCGTCATAATGCTCACAGCGTCAATGATTCAGTGAGGAAAGATAACGATTAGATAGCACTAAACTCACCTTTTTGAATAAGGTGAATTTGAAGTAGATCAGTAGAATACATATATTTTGAACGCTTTAATGCTGTAGACAAATATAATATTTTCATACTACAATGCTTACTAGAATTAGAGTTCAGAAAATTATCTGTAAACCTAATGATACATATTTGTATAAAGTTTGTTTCTTAAGTGTTGGTACAGGGCCGGGCCGTCCGTATAGGAAAGTTAAGCAATTGCCTAGGGCGTAAGAACTTCAGGGTGGCATTTTGGCAAATTTGCTTTATATATTTTATTTAATATACTCAAGAGTATCAGTTGCTACAGAGTTTATTAGTTTTGTTCAGCGAACTGTTGTACGTATCACCTAAAACTAATTGAGATAAATATAGGATTAAATATACTATACATATATGATCAAGATAACGAAACTAGTTGAAATCCATGTCATTGGCTGTCTGTCCGTGCAACTACAGTAAAAATGGTGGTAACTTGATAAAACATGGTATGCGCGTTCCTTAAAAAAAAAAAGAACGTGTTCGTAGATGGGCGAAATCGGACTACTGCTACGCCCACAAATCGCCATTTACCGTTAATATATAAAATCGGGTCTATCTAACTACTACTGTCATTTATTACATACAAGTATAAGGATTTTCGTTTGTCTACGAATCTTATGCCGAATATGTCGGTCAGTGTATGATTTATATATCGTAATGTATGTATATGTATATGTGTATAATATTTCTTTAATTCCGATCCTCTGGTTGACGATATATATCTTACGATATCTCCCTGGCTTTGATTCTTGCAAGTTGAAATGTTCAGTTGTACCCGAACTTAGCCGTTCAGTGTTCTGTGTTTTCTTCCGCTAGTACATTTGGTTAAGAAATGCTTGTCTAGCACAAACTTGGTAAGCTAGTGATAGTTAAAACCTAAGAAAGAAACTTATGGCCTCTAAGACTTTCGATTTCAGCTGATAGCATAAAATAGAAAAATAGTTGATTAACTCAGAAAAAAATTTATTTTGTCTTTAAGCGCGTTAATTTATCCAATTTTTGTTTTTGTTTTTCATTTGCATTTTTCTAAATTTCAAAGTTTAAATTTATAAAGCTTAATGAAAGGTAAGATTTATTTTATGAAACACAAGAGAAGTTCGATTGCGTTTGTATCAACATTGGCTAACGGCGTGACCACGCGTTGGTTGCCTCAGTCATTAATGGGCACACTGCTGCCAAGCAATTATCCACTTTCTCCAAATTTGGTCAAATATTCAGATTTATTGCACAATATGCAATTTATTGTGTGACGAAATATTACATGAATTAAGAAATGAAATGAAGCAGAAATTACAAAGGTCATTGACCAAATAATAATGTCACAGCATGATAAGGAGAATTTATGACGACCCTACTGCTGGGTCTTACTCCTAAGTTGACAATCTTAATTTATGCCTCAAGGACATAAACTAAACTAGATCTTAAAATTACAGCTCTTGACCGGATTAATTCTATGTAGTTTCCAGTATCGTGAGAATTTAATTTGATTTATCGGACTGATAGTTAGTGTAGTTTTAGACAGGCTTTAACAGGCTTTTCCCTTTTAAAGCTTAAGTACATTCATAAAATGAAGTACTGAAAGTACGGTGACATTGAAATCGCATTTGCAAATGTTTTAGGTGATTTTATAAGTTTTAAGAGCATTCGCAGCTAGTTAACGACGCCTCAAAAACGGGATTATTGTCTTGAATGTCACACTTTATACACACATCTATTAAGAAGATACACTGATACTGATAAGTATGGAGGTTTTTCAATTTTGTAACTAAAATGTCCATTGAAATTAATTTATAAAAACAAAAAAACTTAAAACAATTTGAAACAAAGCTTGTAGACTCTTGTAAGTATGACTGATGTCGGTGTTCATTGCAAGATAACATTAACAGAGGCCACAGTCATCAAAAGAAAATATTTACATAACAGCAACTGCGATATAATGTAAGTATAAGCATTATATGATGTAAGCTTCGTTAGTTGTGATACTATAGTTATAATAAAATTGAGTTGATAAAGACCATACCTGTTCATGTGCATATGTATATTGTTGCAGACACGATCCAGCGCATTTAACCCACTTTACAATTTCCTTTCCACATACTCTGCGCTTTTTTTACGTTATGCAAAACGAGGTGTTGGCCGTGGTCTCGCGTTGCGATGTCTAAGCAAGCGAAAAATCTGAAAAGTATGAGTTAATGGGTTTTTCAGCCAATGGTTTTTTACTCGAAATATTCAATCGACTGTGCTGTAACCAACAATAGTCTTACTAAATACAAAGACAATATGCTAAAGCCACTGTGAAGCATGTTTCCCTTGTATTGAAATATTTCTGGCGCTATAAGTCTTGCAATTTTTAATTGTGACACTGTTTACATTTGTTCCGTTGTAACTACTTTTTGCCAACAATAAAGTGGCAGCAAGTATTGGATTTTTTCCTGAAAAATATATATAGTGAATATGAAGTTTACAATATCAGATCAAAGTGGTCTCACAGTATGTCTTCTAGCTATTGAAGATTTTTGATAGCCTAGTCATAAAAACTGCCTGTGTTATTCCAAATTCAGCATCTTGGTAAATTATTTAATTTATGCTCAGGACCTTAAGCAATGAACCATAAGACTTCGAAGAGAGTTAAAATTTTATTTAATGAATGTAAAACACCAAATTTGGAAAGCAGTGTACTGGTTAATAAATTCACACTTGGGCATTTGTTGTAGCACAAAAACATTTATGCAAATATTTTCAAGCAAAGCTTTATAAAAAGGCTTATTAACCTCTCGCTTATTTAGTTAATCAAGCGACTCACTAATTATCTTGCTTATTTGTTTACTATTATCTACTTGTCAAAGATGAAAAAGCAACGATTACAATCTGCATTTTCTCATGTGTTTTCCTTTAGTTTGTTTTATTAACTTTAGCTAATCTTTTTACTCAATCAAACTTTTCTCTTCTGGTTTTCATCTGTGAAGCACCATCCTTCTGGTATGTGCGGATATGTGTGTTAAAGCTCACCTAAGTACACACATGGAGGTAATTTCTTAATTGATGGTTTGTCCTCTGCACAGTTTCTCAGTTTTTGAAACAGTTGATTGACTGGCTGTCAGTGCATCTTCACTGTGTCTCTCCGCTGTCAGCATTACTGACTTTTTTACAGCTTCTGCACGTAATATTCATTGCAGATGTATTTAATTTCTTTCATTATGCATTTTGTCCATTCCTAAATATATATACATGTGCATTAATTTTAATGGTTATGGTGTTAAAACCTGTCAACATAAATATATGAATTAAAAAATAAAAAATATTTTTAATTCTTGCGTTAAGTTATTACTAAATACTCAATGTATCGAAGAAAATATATTTTTCCCACGATAATTTACTTATACTCCCATTTTTCTTCTTTATTTATTATATAAAATTTACATTATTGTGATATATGCTTCAAGTAAGCAAGACATTATACTTGGATAAAATTTATGTTCATAAATGTACAAAACTTTTGATTAAGGCAAACGCATCTTTTTCCCAAAATAAAAGACTTAAGGAACGAACTTGTTGGAAGATGATCACAGCTCTGCCTTGAAACCAAGATCAACGGGCTGCAAATGGATTTATATTAATTTTGTTAAGCAAACATAACAACATCATATGCATTTATGTTTTGGCCTTTGCGTGTCTATGCATAATTTCATTTAAGTTTTAAGCCTCATGCCATTTTTCCTTTACTGTCTAAAACTAAAGCTAAACCGAATACCATTGAAGTGGTGGAAGTATTTTAAGTCAAAAAATATCAATGTTTTTGTTTGTGGGCACATTCGTGTGGTTTTCCTATATTTATCTGTGTGGGAGAATGAAGATTATTTTTGGTAAATCAGATTTATGCAGTGATTTCTACTTTTTTGTTTTTGGCTTTACCTAACTGTCGTGGATGCTATACCAAGTACTTCGCAACTTTGATATGAACTTAAGAAAAATATTAATAAAAAGTGGAAAGGAAAATCTGTAGACGCTGATAAAGGTCAACCAAATTTATTTTTATTTTATAATAAGATATGCTGGAAATGGATTTAAGTCTATAAATATGTAGAGCTAATAGAATTTTTCTCTTTTCCTTCATTTTCTGTAGGCCAAGGGAGCTGTGAACATTTTAAATTAAGTAAATTTCTCAGCAAAATTCCACTTTCCACACTTTTGTCATTATGCAATGCATCAACTAGCAATTAAATAAATTTTAAAGAGTGCATTTTCTTTGGATAACAAAACTAATTGTATCAAATAAATACATTAAAATATGGTCAATTTTTACTGTCTTAAAATTCATTTAATCGGTGAAGGAAATTTAGTGATAACATTAGCGTTTCATTTGGCAGTTTTTAATAGCAATCTCCAGTTGCTGTAATAAACTTGAGTCAGTTTACATAAATTTGCCACTTTTAGGTAGTCTGTAATTAGTTTTATTGCACTTGTATGAACTAATAATTATATGGAGTTGCAAAGGGGTTTGAATGTCGATGGGTATTTTTATTGCGTGCCAAGTATAAAAGAGATATTCCGAATTAGAAAAACATGCTTGTGCAACTGCCAGGGATTAATTTTTACAAAGTCCTTAAGGATCAAACAGGACTCAAGAATATTTTTCAAAATTTTCGTTGCATTTTTTTCGATATGTTTTGTTTGTTTAAAGCCGATATCGCTTTCTGCTCGTAACTGCCTCTAGCCAACTAATAATAGCATAGAAATTAAATGTACCCGAGTATATCTACTTCCAAACATTATCAGAAACAAAGCACAGAGAATGAGAGAAATAAAATATTTATTTCCGCATTTGGTTGATTTTCGATAAATAATTTCGGAGATACCTTTTTAAAGTAGATAACAAATTAGAACCAAGTAAGTGCACCACATTTAATGAAACCTTTAAAACGAGTCGACGCTTTGGCAACTTTTCACTACTTTGAATACCTTAAAATGTTATATTTTGTTTTGATTTGATGGATTAATGTGAAATAATTTTGAAAATTTAAACAAGGAAAGAAAGACGCTATTAATTATAACAGATTTTCTCATTTACATTAAAAAAATTGAGAGCGCGGAATATGGTGTTGCCATATCTATCAAGTTTATGTCTATATTTCAATTGAACAACAGAGTCAACCACAATGAAAGGTAAAAATCAAATAGTCTTCTAGTGCTATTTTTCTTAATTTAACATTTTTTATTTCATTTACTATGTTTTTTGTACTTTTCATTTTTCTGATTAAAGTTAAAGTTCAATCAAATATAAATGCTCAGCAAGAACACTTTCACATACTAGCCTTTCTGCCTATTTCTTATTTTAAATTAGATTTATTTCTCTAGAGAACAATTTTCAGTTGCGAGCAATGGTTAAAACTGAGAAAATTTACATATTATTTAAGTATCTCTTTAGCCAGTAAGTAGGCGAAGTAGGTCAATAAGTAAGCTTCAGCAAAATACGCCGATAACTCATTCTACCGAAAGAAGCATCTTGACCGTACGAATACTCGCTGCAAACTGACAGGGTCTTAACGGCGTATCCCTGAAAGCGTCACGCGATAACCGCAAAACAGCCGCAAGCATTTGGCAGAGGCTACGCTGCAGTGCCGGAACGCAAGCAACACCAAAGAGATAAGCCAAATAACGTAAAACAATATTTTTATGTTCTCTGGAAGAGCGAGCGCTCATTAACATTGTGAATCAAATGTTGCAAGAGCAATAAGCAAAAGCAACAAATGTTGCAAAGTTTTCGTTAGATGTTGCCGAACCAAATGTTGTTGACTCCAATGTTCATGAAACAAATATTGCTTAAACAAGTATTGAGAAAGAGAAGTTGTTGGAGAAATCGCTGCAGTACATGAAGAGAAAACAAATACTGCAAATTGCCAGCAACAATAAACGAGTCATCAGAACCGTTGACATCAATAAAGCCGGCTTAATGGTTGTCTCTTTGTGCTGCACCTGACTAATGCTTGTAAGCATTGTGTTGGTGAGTTCCTCGATTTGCGTTTTGTTAACAATGCGCATTGTCACATATGCTAGAAGCAGCTACAATTACAAGTGAACATAATAGGTTGTCAAAAAAGTCTAGTTCTAGTTTTATTCGTCGCATCGGGTCATGCTATACCTTTTTAGAAAGCTCATTTCGCTAAAACGTGTTTGATTGATTGTCGTTTCTTTAAGTTCGTGAGTTATAGCGTCGCAAACATGGAGCAAAATAAAGAGAAAATACGGCATATTTTACAGTACTACTACGATAAAGGCAAAAATGCATCTCAAGCCGCCAATAAAATTTGTGCAGTTTATGGACCCGATATAGTTTCCATTTCCACCACACTACGATGGTTTCAACGTTTTCGTTCTGGTGTAGAGGTGGTCGAAGATGCGCCACGCTCCGGAAGGCCTGTCGTCGAAAATTGCGATAAAATCGCTGAATTGGTCAAAAGAGACCGGCATAGTAGCAGCGGTAGCATCGATCAAGAGCTGGACATGAGTCATCAAAAATTCATTTCAATTTCAATAAAAAAAAATTCAATAAAACTACCGCAAGACTTTTTTGACAAACCATTATAAGCATAAGAAAACGAAATTAAAGAAAACTATTTCAAAGACTAGAATATCCTTGTTCACACATTAGCTGTTAAATAAAAGTTGACAGTTTTGATTGCGAAGATGCGTCTTCGTTTTGCTGTATCTATTGGTTAGTCAGACCGGATATTAATTTGTTCACAAATTTTCAATTTTCATTGCTATTTATTAAGCTTTTCAGTTTATAATATCTGGCATGTTTTTCCTAGCAAAATGTGAAATTTCCCAGCTAAGTGAAGAAGATTTACAAAATGCTGGAACAACGTCTTAGTATCAATAACTGTCCCCCAGTTTACTTAGGCCATCCACGTCGCATAAAAATACTCTGACAATTTTTCACACGAGGTTGTGAATGCTAAAAAATTTGGAGTCACGAGCAGCAAGTGATGTTAAACACAAAAAGCCAAGTCTAATTAAAGCGGAATTTCATCTTGTATTATCTTGGCGAATAGAAAATGAGCGGAAGTTATTGCTGTCATTGTAAACGTTACAGAGCACGCGAAAGCAAAAATTAGTGAAAATGTCAAAAAGATCAGCAACGGCAACAACAACCAACAACGAAAAGTAAACACAAGTCGTTTCACTGGTAAATGTGTATTTATTGACCGGCGCTCCTTTGGTTGGTGTTGTGGCTTTGTGGCAGATGCCACGTTCAGAGGTAATGGACCCGCTGAAGAAGCGTGCAACAACAGTACATTACAGGTACGGCTGCTTTTGGAATTTACGCGTTGTCTTAAGTGCACATTCATTGCAAAGTGTAGGTCCGGTGTTTTTATGAATGGAGAAGAAATGCTGATGGAAAGTCATTAGGTAATTTTTTACCAACATGTGACTCAGTGTGTAATTCTTTGATTCACCTAACGGTTGTTTGCAACATTCAGAGTATAATTAAGGTACTATACATCTCTTAAGATCCTTACTATATACAAAGTATAATCATTTCAGAAATTTCAATTTAATTATAACATTTTATTTAGCTTCGAAGCAGCTGAATTTCTCACTCGTGTTTCTCTATGACAATATTTATTAAATGAAATAAAGCAGTAGTTCGATTGTAAAACCAAAATGTATGTATTAGGAAATATTTCCTTTGACAGCTGTGCGTAGTCATTTTCTTAAAAATCACGTTTGTAGAAATTTTAAAATAATAGCCCAACAAGCATGAAACAATTGAAAAATATTATTTGAGTGACAGCAGGAATGCCAAATTGTTAGATAACTATTTTATGCAACGGACATGTGTAAATAAATACCTGTATGCCCATTTCATTCAACTCTTCTGCATGTGAACAGTTGGTGTCTTTGGTATGCAAGTATTATTTTCTCACTTTTGTGTTTTTAGAGAGAAAGTGCGTAAAATTATGAAACCCCAAAGCATATTACTCAATACGGTAATATTTTTCACTAAGCTTTACGCCTGTACACGAGCTTAGTCACAGCATAACAACTCGAGAAGGCTACGTGTTAGCAGGGGAGCATATAGATAAACGAAATACTATGCTTTACCAATTAATTTTCCTTTGCCAAACAACACCTGTATAATTTTGCAGTATTGGAGCAATTTGTGGCATGTCCCTATAATAATTGTATCTTTTTATAAATACTCAGATATCAAGTTATCAAATGTCTATAGTCCATTA
Source organism: Bactrocera tryoni (assembly GCF_016617805.1). Classification (NCBI taxonomy): domain Eukaryota; kingdom Metazoa; phylum Arthropoda; class Insecta; order Diptera; family Tephritidae; genus Bactrocera; species Bactrocera tryoni. The sequence continues at coordinate 63,254,323 of NC_052502.1, read as the reverse complement.
ACAAACACACGTATATATAAATTAAAATTACATCGCATTTTTGAGGATATGCATGACTAAAAAGTATTATATCAATGTAGTAATTTAAAAATTTTCTGTCTTGGACCAATAGAGTGATCTCTTACCGACGATTAGATCTAATGGGCCTGTTGAATACAGAGTTTTAATGAGTTCGAGTACTGTTAATTTTTTCAAAGAACTGTTCCGAATATTGAACTCTATATCCCTTAATTGTCTAGAATTAGTGTTAGGCAATGATCCATTCACTCAATTGGCAGATTTTCAAATACCTCTTCGCAACATATTTTAAATTCTAAATTAATTGATTAATGATTGCGAAGGCATTCGAAAGCCTGTGTACTTATTATTTGAGTTTTTGTAAACATTGGTCTTCATTGACTTTGTTTTGATAAGCGAATTTGGTATTTTGGTAAGCGAATTTGAGTACTAAGTTCTTGTATCTTCTGTGAAGGGTGATCCATTTCGAGAATCCCTACTTTTTTAAAGAAATAAACACAGGAAATTCGAATTTAATGAGGAGTGTTTATTGTCATTTTAAAGAACAATCTTTGGCATTTATTTTTTGAAAATTATCTCTTTCAAATATTGAGCA